>NW_027616677.1:0-215543 GCF_964187855.1 Myxine glutinosa | reverse complement strand
CCCCTCCGGCGGCTCCTCCCCTCCCCCCCTCCCCTCATTCCCTCCCCTTCTCCCTCCCCCCTCCACTTCCCCCTCTCCCTTCTACCTCCCCACCACCACCCTTCCTCCACCCCCACTCCCCCTCTCAACCCCACCCCACTCAACACCTCACCTTCCCACCTCCCCCTTACCCCACTCACCATTCTCCCTCCCCCCATCCCACTCCTCCTCCCCACCATCCCCTCTCACCCCCATCCCCTCACCCTCCCCTTCCCCCTCCCCTTCCCCCTCCCACCGTTCTCCGTCCCCCACCCCCCTCTCCTCCCCCTTTCTCCCACCCCACCCTTCCCCCTTTCTCCCTCCCCCTTCCCCCTTTCTCCCTCCCCCTTTCTCCCTCCCCCTTTCTCTCCCTCCCCCTCCTCCCCCTCCCCTCCCATCCCCCCCCCCATCCTCCCCCTCCCCTCCTCCCCACCCACCCTTCCTTCTCCTCCCCCTCCCCCATCCCCTTCCCTCCTCCCTCCCCCCCTCCTCCCCCTTTCCCCTCCCCCCTTTCCCCTCCCCTCCCCTCCCCTCCATTCCCCACTCCCCTCCCCCCTTTCCCTCCCCCCTCCCCCTCCCCTCCACTACCCCCTCCCCCTTCACCCTTCCCCCCTCACCCCCCCTCCCCCCTTCTCCCTTCTCCCCTCCCCCCTCCCCTTCTCCCACTCCCCCTCCCCTTCTCCCCTCCCCTCCCCTCCCCTCCCACTCCCCCTCCCTCCCCTCCCCTCCCCCTCCCCCTCCCCTCTCCTCCCCCTCTCCCCTCCCCTCCCTCCCCTCCACTCCCTCCCTCCCCCTCCCTCTCCCCTCCCCTCCCCCCTCCCCCCTCCCCTCCCCCTCCCCCCTCCCTCTACCCCTCCCCTCCCCCTACCCCTCCCCCCTCCCCTCTCCCCCTCCCCTCCCCCTACCCCCTTTCTCCCTCCCCCTTTCTCCCTCCCCCTTTCTCCCTCCCCTCCCCTCACCTCCCCTCACCCTACCCCCTTCTCTCCCTCCCCCTTCCCCCTTTCTCCCTTCCCCTTCCCCCTTTCTCCCTTCCCCCTTTCTCCCTCCCCCTTTCTCCCTCCCCCTTCTCCCTCCCCTCCCCCCTCCTCCCCCTCCCCCTCCCCCTCCTCCCCCCTCCCCCTCCCCACCCCCTTCCCTCCTCCCTCCCCCTTCCCCCTCCCCCTCCCCCCTTTCCCCTCCCCCTCCCCCTCCCTCCACCTCCCCCAAAGGTCACCCCAAATCAGCTCAGCATGACCTGGTTTATACAGGATGGTGCACCCCCGCATACAGCTGGTGACACCATCACTTTCCTGCAGCAGCTCTTCAGAAACCGCCTCTTTGCCTGGGTACCGCTCATGACTGGGCACCCCATAGCCCAGACTTGAACCCTCTGGACTACTCGTTCTGGGGGTTGCCAGGGGCCCTGTCTACGGTCTACGCCAACTTCCCTGCCACACTGGATGATCTGAAGCAGGAGGTGTTAGACTACCTCCAGACAGTGCCACGTGAGACGTACAGGAAAGTTGGACAGAACTTTGGAGTCAGGATCAATGCCTGTCTGAACCGTGGAGGGCCACACACCGAGAACGTCAATTACACGGATTTTGCGTAAATGCCAATTTCAGACCAAGTGCTCTCACTAACTCTAGCAGACACTTCACTGCAATAGCATTCGGTGATAGAAAATACCATGTCATGAGCTTTCAAGAAATGTTTGGTTCACGTTCCTGAGGTTTCTGTTTCTTTTTAAATAAACGTGAAAGTTTTATCACTCTTTTTTAAACACCCGGTATAAATAGAGAGTGGGTTTAAACGTACAGTGACTAACCTTTCTTTCCTTCAGTGACTTTCTTCAGTGACTTCAGTAACCTTTCTTTCCTTTCCTTCAGTTACAGTGACTGTTCCACGTACACCCACGTAAAGTGGGACATAAAAACATCATGGGGACTAAGTTTGACATTTTTGTGAATATCCTTTCGTGAAGTGAAAACAATTCTAAAAGGTGAGGATTATAAATATCTTCAAATGTTTAAAACACGAATGGGGTAAAAACAACTGTATGTGCTGATAATGTGTCGGACACCAATGCAGTCTCACCTTTTTAGCAGATCCTTGGAACCCTGAAAATAAAGAAAACAAAGATTGAGATCAAGATATTTGAATGAATGAATGTTTCTTTTCATTTATCAAATACTAGCTGGAGTATCCGGCGTTGCCCAGAGTCAATTTGGGTTTTTTTTCACCTATTTTTTTGTGTGTGCCGAAAACACTTCCTTACACCAACAAAGGAAAATTTATATTAGAACACACACACACACACACACACACACACACACACACACACACACACACACACACACACACACACACACACACACACACACACACACACACACACGCACACACACACACTTGGGTCCTTTTGCCTGTTTGTCTGCACAGAATGTGAGTATCTATTTATTCCATTGACAGCCCTCAGACCATTATAAGACCCCTAAGACACCGCTCTCTTATAGTATAAACAAGAGAGTTCATAGAACACGATATCCCAAGCAGTGTTTAATTATATACTTCAATATTAATAAAATAATGATTTTTAGGATCGTCAAAAAAAAAAATCCGGAGGTTTATTGTTACTTTAACAATCTTATACATCACCCTTTTGCATTGCAATAAGACGATGATGAGTCAGTTTAGGAGATGGAGACTTTATTGATCACCATAGAACACAGCATCAATCAGCATCGTACAACCATAGGGTGGCTTCTTCTTCACCCCTGATACTGCACCGTCTCACTTGCTATGCCCTCTGATGCTACATATAAATATACTGTATATCATTGTTAGTCCAAGTATTATGAAGGCAATTTATGTTCGCAGTGTTCAAGTATATAATTCAATATAAATAAAGGTATAAAGACGTATTCAATAAATAAATTCCAGGTTTTACCGCTGTTTTACCCAGAGTCTATTACATCACCCTATGGAACACAATGCATTAGTTATTCGTGCCTGTTGTTTGTGTCCTTTATCACATCCTTATAAACAGTGAGGTTCCTGTTTGGAATGATTTTCGATTTTGTTTGACTGCGAGGCAGGCAGATGTGCGATTGGGACACATTTAGAGCCAGAGTACGGTAAAACCACAAACTTGTCATCCTATTTGTGTTCAAAATATAACATTCAATTTATAACATTCTAGTGGTATCCATTAGAGAGCTACTATGGCATGGCGGATATCAGGGAGACGAAATATATGATCTCATACACCAGAGTGATCATACACCAGATTATACAGCTCAGAAATGGGTGCACCGATCTCAAGGTTATCCTGCCAAACTCTGCTGAACTGGAAATATTAAACATGAGAATATTTGTAATATGTTTATGATAAACCACACCTGCAGAAACGAAGCGGTATCCAATTCCTCATGGATTGTTGTTTGCAGCAAGGATTTTTCTTGATGAAGAGACTCCTTCTGCTGCTCCAGTTTCTCTTTCTGCTTCCCAAGAAGAGAAAGCTTTTCCATTTTCCTCTTGTTGATCTGACCTTTCATCAGATCCACAGTTTCATTTACTAATTGGCACAACTCCATTCGCCTTTGTTCCAGCAGGTCCTCAGCACCTCTGCCTGAGCTCTGAGAGGGGTTTTTGATTGAAATATTTAAAAAACAACGATAAATATTCAAAGAAAATGAGAAAACTAACAAAAAAGGACAAATTAGTGATCTTAACAGAATCATATGACTGATTCCAGCAGTAAGTTTCAAAGGGAAAATTAAGTCGACGTATTTAATGTTAAGCCTGGGTCAGGGCTGATCATCAGCAGGCCTTGAAGTTCAAGAGATCGAAGCTATTCCCGACTGTGGAATATCGATAGGTGAGTTTGTTTGATGATTCTTCCATGGTGACAAGATGTGTTGGGTTTCAACATTGTCAGCCCAGTGTGTGTCTAATCAATTCCAGTTCCTCAGAGAGCAAAACATCTGCTATCTGCTGGCAGTGGAATGGAGTCCTGTATGGTACAATGATAGATTCCATAACCTTACTCAGAAATGGAAGTAGGCTTACTGGTCTATAGTTAGTGTCTGGTCTATAGTCTATAGTTGCACCCTTCTTGTGCATGGGAGTGATATTAGCTAACTCACAGGTAGAGGAGAAGTGGCCAAGATAGAAGGAAACACACAAGAGAAGGCTAAACTCGCGAGAAACCAAATGCCTCAATTCTGTGTTTACTTCCAAATATCGTGTCTCCTACCCTCACTCTCGTTATCCATCCTTCCTGTCATACCCAACTGCTTCTGGACTATGTCTTTGGCACCGGAGAAAACGGAGAAGGTTCTTTCAACTCTAGAATCTGACTCTGCTACTGGATTGGATGGTGTCCTAAAAACCTGCTTTGCTGCTCTTGGATCCTCTCTCTCTCTGCCCTTTTCTCCATGTAATTTGCCCTTGGGCCAATGTCAACTTCCATCTGCTTGGAAATCCGACATTACATAACAATAAAGGCACATGGTAAGGAGAATTTCTCCGTCAGGCTGATCAGTTTACGTTTTGTATCCCACTAAAAGGCCAGATCTGGATCTGGACCTGAACCAAAATCGAATCGCTTGTTCGTCATCTAAACAACTCACCAACCAAGTTTTATCATAATCCATCTACAACGTTTTGAGATATCATGCTATGTATCGTTTTTGGCCACACCTCTCAATGGTGAAGAATACCTTAAACTAGAACTGCAACTTTATAACTGCTGGCAATGATGACCAGTTTCCTCCACCTTCCTGCTTTCATTGGACATGCTTTCATTGGACACACTTTGATATAACCCCGCTTTCATTCAACCCCATTTTATAACAACCCCGCTTTCATTGGACACGCTTTGATACAACTACCGGCAGAGTTTGGGGGGTGACAGGGCGGGCAATTCCCCCATCTTAATTTTTTTCAGTATCTTACAATTAAGATAAAAACATCCCGTATTTAAACGTGGTTAACAATAATGAACGTAAACTGAATTTGTGATTTTACATACACTGTAACTACACTAACAAACAGTAATTTTGAAAGTCAGACCTTGCTACCCATTTTTAATATTAAGCCATTGCTCCCCCCAAATAGAGAAGTCAAACTACACCTATGGATACAACCCCGCTTTGCTACGACCCCGCTTTGATACAATCCTGCTTTCGTACAACCTCGCTTTGACACAACCCTGCTTTCATTGGACACGCATTGATACAACCCCATTTTGATACAACATCCTCCGCTCTCGTAGCCAACGTGGGACTCTCAACGCAATCCGATTTGGAATCTCCTGCGATGAAGTTAACTCCGAGGGCCTTTCACTCACTCATCGCAGGCAGGTTGGCGGTCTTTCTGTCTTCTACCGACTCCTCTCCGGCCTTGCTCCCCCAGCTCTCTCTGTGCTCTGTCCCCCCAATATTCCTTCAGGTCGCACAAGATCTGCCTGCAACCCTCTTCTGGTTAAACTGCCAAAGTCTAGGCTCTCTGCTCACCTTCACTCTTTCATTCCCCTTTTCTCCCGCCTCTGGAACAAACTCCCCCACTCCCTTCAATCCCACTCCTCCCTCCAGGTCTTTAAAACAGCTGTTCACCACCATCTCTTATCTTCCCCCATCCAAAACCTTGATCTTTTCTACCCCCGCTAATTCACCACACATACACTTTTTTGAAATTCCAACTTCTTTCCTGGAAGTCCTTGCAGTGTTCATATGTCTTATACCTCTCCCACCTCCCCCAAAGCCCTCCCCCTCCCACATTTCTCCCGATCTCCCTGCGCTCAAATATTGTGTTTGTGTCCTTCCCCCTCTCTCCCCATCTTGTCTGCCGCTCCCTTTATTTTTTGTGTTTTGTGTGTCGGTTTGACTTATTGTGTGATTAATGTTAGCTCTTTCCCGAGCCTCGATCTTGTATCCCAAAAAAAAAAAATAATCCTTTCTTCCCCTCTTCGTAATGTTTCAAAAACACTAAAATGGTTTTCATCATTACATCATCACATTCTTCATTACTCATACAAAGAGAATGTGATGGGTATATGAAGGTGGAATCGAGGTATAAAAAATGTACAATAAATAAACCTTTAGCAAATTTGGATAAACTTTATCTTAGACCAACGCCATGTGGTCCATTGATCATCGCAGAGCGTGCAACCTTGTCTCGTCCTGCCACTGATGTTTGCAGGGAAGTGAATAAATCAATTAATTTTACTGTTCCAAAATTCAAGATCATCTGCAAAGCATTTTGAGGAAGAATCCAAATCTGATCAGTTGAGTTGATAAAATTAGACCTGAGTGGTGATGGAATGAAATAACCTTGGGTTCATGAGGTGGTTAATGGTGAGTGTGAAAAGGGACAGAAGTTACCCGAGATGTTTACAAGATTATGCAGATTGGGCCAAAATGACTTCCACCCAAGGAATAACATTACAGTTTTACCAAAGGATAATGTTTTTATTTGTAATAACAGCCATTCCTTGGTATTCCCTACCTGTGTCTGCCCTTCCTCCTCCTGAACCTCGTGTAGTTGAGATTCATTGCTCTCAATTGCCTTCAATACCTCAGGGAGATTTTCAGCCAAAATGATCTGCACAGAATAAGGAAGGAACAGAATAGAAATGTACAATTCTGTGGTGTAACCGTCACTCTCCAAGGATAGTCACATTCATACCACCAAGATGGAGGCCTCTCAATTTTATCCAAAATTACACCTGGCCTTGCTCCTCCTGCCCTCTCCGAGCACTGCTCTCCCCAAGCCACCCCAGGTCACATGCTTTCCTCAAGGAACAATTATCTGCCCCAAGTTCAGGCTGCTTTTCCATATTCCGTGCCTTTCATGTCAGAGTTGTAGGCATCTCAGGGTCAAACATTCTGCCTTTTGGTGAAAATTTTGAGCACGAAACACTTTATAATCCCTGAAGCCTTCTCATGGTAATTTAAAATCAACAATTAAACTCCATCATCCTTTACCAGGTGGTCACCTGTAAAAGGTTCTACATTACCTATTACTGTTTCTATCCAGATGAAAGATCAACAACAGCATGTAATAAATAATTGTAATGAAGCATAATATGTCCTGGATATAAGGAAGATAACTCAATCAGCTGTATGAAGGATAGAAGAGGGAAGGAAAGAGGAAGGAAGAACTCAGATGCTGGGAAGTGGAGGGGAATGGTCGCAAACCGGTGTGCTGTTTCTGATGTGTCTTTGGTGTTAATAAAACCTGTTTGATTTGGACAGTTGATTAACGTTGGTAACAAAACATTATAAACTCATTCTCAGAAATGTCTCACTCGAGAAATATTCTGTTACGATGACATAAGCTGACCAGAAATGGAGAATCAAAAGGAAAATAAATTGAGGCCTATATACAAGCTTACTTCATAAAGAATTAGAATGGCACTCGGTGGAGTGCAAACCTCTGCCAGGCTGAACAGTTTACGTTTTGTAACCCACCGATAGGTCAGACCTACAGCCAGACGATAACCAAAATCGAATTGGCTTGTTCTTGTCACCTATCCAACTCACCCACCTGGTTTTATCATGGTCAGTTCATCACCTTATGAGATATCATGCTGTATATAGTTTTGGCCCTATCTCCCAATGATGGAAAATCACTGGAAAAATGATAGTATCCAGATCAGGATCCTCACCAAAATCGAATCCATACTTGTCACACACCCAACCTGTCCACAAAATTTCGTCCGATTCCGTCAATAACTTTTTGTGATGTCCTGCTCACAGGCAAACAGACAGTCAAAAAGGCAAACAAAAGGGGTGAAAACATAACCTCTGTCCACCATTGGTGGTGGAGGTAAATATACTGTAGTATGGATGTAATATACGTACATACAATAACCATATTTTCACAGATTTACTCACTTTTAGTTTATTAGGAGCAGTCTCCATAGCAACAACTTTGTGTTCCTTATGTTGTCCATCCTTGCACTTTGGGCAAATCAAGCTCCAGTCATCTATGCAATAAAATTTAAATAGGTCTCCATGCACAGTACATCTTAGTTTCTCAATCTTCACTCCCGGATCCATCATGTTGTGCCCTTCCTGTTGATGACGCTTCAGATGTTGATCACAGCAGAGAATCCCACAAGTTACACATCTCTTGGCTGCCTCTTGGCCACACTTCTCACATATTCTCTTCTTGTTTCCTGAAATGGGAAATCAAGGAGAATTTTAATGGCCAATGAATATCTAAGAGTGGTTATTACGCATTCATAAATTAACTTTTGCATTTTACTTGCTTTCTGAAAAGTGATACGTCATGAGATGAACAACACAAACTCATTAGAGTCAAAAAATGATGCGTTTTAGAATAAGCTTATAGCGCAAGAGCTACGGCACTTTAATCATGTGTCCAAGGCCAGGATGATTGCGGATGATTTGTGAATCAGAATTTTGCACTGATTATGAAAAACGATTTCGTAATTGCCGCATTGCTGATTTTTTGGCTAAAACCGCCATCATGTGTTTTTCTTTTTCAACGACAAATGTCCAAAAAATTTTTTTATTCAGTTATCTAAAATGACGACAACACGTGCATGTGGGATATTAAAATAAAGGCAATCTCTTTGTGGACATGGGTAAACATTAAAAAGACATTAGGGATAGAACATTATGGTCATCAGAGACAATTTAGTCCATAATTTTAGGAAAAGACTGCTATAATTTACAAAATGTGTGACATGAATCACCCAACAGGTGTCTATTTATCACAATTAACCATGTTCACCCCCGCCACCTGCGATGGACAGAGGCTGTTTTCACCCCTGTTGTTTGTTTGTTTGACAGTGAACAGGATATCTGAACAGAACATGTGGATGGATTCGGATGATATTTGGTGGGCAGGTTGGGTGTGTGACAAGAACGAAATGATTGCAATTTTTTTTTGAACATCCGGATATGGATCCATATTTGAGATTTTTTTGTTTTAATGATTCTTCACCATTGAGTGATGGGGCCAAAAACTATAAATAGCATGATATCTCAAAAATTGTGGATGGATTATGACAAAACTTGGAAGTGTTGGGAGGTGACAAGAACAAGCCAATTTCATGTTGGTTCAGGTCTTGTTCCCTATCGAGCCTCTCAGTGGATACAACATGCAAACTGTTCAGCCTGGTGGAGGTATGCGCTCTACCGAGTGCCGCTCTAGTTTATATATGTAAAAAGGTGGCAGTTGTACACATAGGCTCGTATATCCAATATGGCTGCCAGTTGTACAAATATATCCAATATGGCTGCCAGATTACATGACTGATGACATCACAAATTTACGTTCTCCAATATAATTGTTGCATAGACCATTAGACCATGCTCAAGAAATTTCAAACTGATCGGACTAAGCATTGTAATTGTCAAATGATGTCATAATTGAGGTACCAATGACGTCATCGTTAACAACACCTATTCCTTGTGGGCAGTTCTTTGCAATGAGCTATGTTTCAATTTTTCACTTATGACATCATAATTATCATTAATGAATTTTTATTTTTTTATTTTTTTTGTATACACAACCGAGGCTCGTGAAAGAGCTAACATTTATCACACAAACAAATCAAACAGACAAACAAACAAAGTGTATAAAAAGGGCAGCGGTAGACAGCATGAGGACAGAAGGGGAAGCACATAAACACAACATTTGTGAGGGACATCGGGAATGTGTGGGAGGGACCACTATTTGTTTGATTCCTTGGGAAAAGCAACTCTGTTGTTGAAACATCAGGTGTGAAGGTTTCAGTGACAAATATCATTTGAATGTGTTTTTGCACTTTTATAAACCAAACAGTGAATTATTTATTGAAGTTCTGCTGCTTACCTGAATTGGGGGCCTTGCGTGTTGGCGATGCAATGTTTGTCCATGATCCAAGGCATGGATATGTACCTTGAACCTTTAGCTTCTGAAGAATCCCAACAAAGGTCTCTGCATGATCCTCACCTTTTCCTTCGATGATGTCCAAACATGCTCTGATTTTATCTCCATTGGATGCGTTGCTTGTGATTCGATCCAAATCTTCCCTTTCCAACAATCCCTCCTTTCTGGCTTGGTCAAATGCCTTTTGAGGCCCATGCAGTAAAGCATCAACAATATCTGGTATATTTCGTGACAGAATATTTACAAAACAACCTTCTTCCTCACTCGACATGTTTGGAAGGAAAGTTGACGGAGAGTATCTGAAGCAAAATCTAAAAAAAAAAAAAGAGAGATGTAACAGTCAAGAAACTTGTCTATTGTCAGATACCCTGTTTAAATAGACACTGATCATACTCCGCAATAAACAAACACATCTGTGAATTCTAAGGAAAATGGTTTTGGTTCTTGTTCTCATTTTTTTGATTTCTATGAAAATCAAATTACTTCTTTTTGGATGCAAGCATTGAGATCTTTCTGTCTCTACCGACTCCTCTACGTCCTAGCTCCCCCTGCACTGTCTGTGTTCTGTCCCACAAATATTCCTTAAGGACACACAAGATGGCTGCCAGCAACCCTATTCTGGTGAAACTGACAAAATCAAGACTTTCTCCCCACCTTCATTCTTTCATTCCTCTTTTCTCCTGCCTCTGGAACAAACTCCCCCACTCCCTTCAAGCCCACTCCTCCCTCCAGGTCTTTAAAACAGCTGTTCACCACCATCTCTTATGTTCCCCCTTCCAAAACCTTGATCATTTATACCGTCGTTAATATACCACAAATCCACCTCTTCCAATCTCCGATGTCATTCCTGAAATTCCTAGTAGTGTCCATTTGTTTCATACCATGTATCCCTCCCCCACACCCAACCCTCTCCCTTACAGAGATCTACCGATGTCCCTGTTCTCTCCTGTTGTTGTGTGTCTGCCTCCCTCTCTCTCCCCTTCTTGTCTCCCGCTCCCTCTATTGTATGTTTTATGTGTCGATTTATGGTTTTTTGTGTTTAATGTATTAACTCTTGCTCGAGCCTCGACTTTGTGTACAATATATATATATATATATATATATATATATATATATATATATATATATATATATATATATATATATATATATATATATATATATATATATAAATATATATTGTTGCGGATCTCATCGCCGGCCTTTCCCCTTACCAAGGGGGGGGGGGAGGGGTAGTCCCCTTGTCTTTTACTGGCCGACGGGATCCGGGGCTATGACGTTCGTTCCGGATGGCGTTAAATAGGGTGTAGGCCGAATTCCTATTACCTAAGTACCAACGCCGCCTAGGAAGCAAGGAAATAAGCCCCGCCCGAATCACGGTTATAGGTGTAAATGCCGAGTGGTAGCTGTAATGAAATCGTATTCCTACTGAACCCGGGAGTGATGCTCGCTGCTCGCTTTCGCTCCTAGGGGCGCGGGGCTATAAGACCCGCTGCTGCGGACGGGGCTCCGGGACTTCTCCTGTGACATGTTACATCTAAGTAGACTCGCTAACGGTACGCCAGCATTGAGTATTAAGCTTGCTTGCATTGAATGTTATGGATGATCCCATGTGATGCTTATTGATGTGATTCCTTATTCCTGTTGCATTCTCTGTGTTACAGAATGATGTCATGGTCTTAATGGAATTAAATCCACAGTTGGACTAAAGTTGTGTGGACCTCGTTGGTTTCCATAACACTTAATTCCATTAAAGATCTACCGATATCGATCTACCGATCTACCGATATGGCTGGCAACAAGACGCTGGTCGTTACAACATTCTGTGCCGATCCGCAAGCCCCGCATGGTGGTTTGCAACTGAAGCACTGGCTCAGGATGTTGGAGCATCATTTCGAGGAGCCTGAGACCGCACCGACGGCTGCCTCGAAGCTAGCAACGCTTCATTCAAAAATTGATTATAAGGTGTACAATTCCATCGCCCAATGTGCGACGTACGACCTCTCAATCGCGGAGCTCAAATGGTTGTACATCAAGGAAAAGAGCCCGGTGTATGCTCGGTATTTGCTGCTAACGCGACGCCAGCAACCCAACGAGCCAATGGACCACTACGCCCAGGCGCTCCGGCAGCTCCTGCTGGACAGTACCCAGGAGCCACGGACTCACGCGCAGTCTCAGGATGATCTTCTGTTAGACGCCTATATTGCTGGGGTCTCCCAGAAATTAAGGCTCAAGCTCCTGGAAAAGACCGACCTGACCTTCGCTTCGGCACTCGAGCAAGGCAAGGTGTACACCGAAGCGCGGTTGCAATCGAACACCTATGATCACACGCGCCTTTTGGCGGGAACTTCGTTATACGCACGGCCGGAGAGTGCTACCGCCGTGGACGCGGACCTGCTCGCGGAACCCCAGGAAGCTCTGGAAGAGGACCCAGTCCTGACAGCGGCCACTACGGCCAGACCCAAGGCCTTACGCGGGCCCCCTGCTATTTCTGTGGGGGGCAACGCCATACTACCCGGGCCGTGTGTCCGGCTCGGGACGCAATATGCCATTTGTGCTCACAAAAGGGGCATTACGCGAAAGTGTGCCGGAAAACCGCACGCGGCTCGTGGCCGCGCGCGGCCTTGAATGGGCTCATTGCGGAGCCTACGAGCCGAGCCCGGAACCCGGCGCCTTACCCGGCTTTGAAGAGCAGGGCCCCTCTCTGCGGGCCCCTGGACGCTCAGACGACCTTGGCAGGCGTCACCGTCTGCCCCCAAACCGCCACCACAGACGCATCCACAATCGGGCATGGCGTATGTGACCCTGCCCGGACTCCGGGCCACGTGAGGGGCTTTGGAGCCTCACCAAGCCCCAGCGGTACGTCCTCGTCGTGCCGCTCATGAGCAAACAGCGTCCACTGGCGCCGACATGATTTCAAATACTACGGAGGCCTTTTCTGCCAAAAATGTCGAAAAGGCGTTTTCAAATACTACGGAGGCCTTTTCTGCAAAAAATGTCGAAAAGGCGTTTTCAAATACGACGGAGGCCTTTTCCCGTCAAAATTGTCAGATTTTGAATCGCAAAACACCGGAATGCATGGGAATGCTCTCTGATGGCTTTAACGGATTCCCCATGGACAACGAAGACTCCGGCAACGACCGCAAAACTGCAGCTGGCATAGGATCTGCCCGCGAGGCTCGTCCGACCCACTCGGGGGGTTCAGTCCCATTCCCAGCAGGCTCGTCCGGCCTGGCTCAAGCCCTTATCCCCCTCATGGTTTACGGCCATTGTGTGCGGGCCTTGGTGGATACAGGGTCTACGGATAGTTTTATCGACCAGCGACTGGTGCACAGGCATAGTTGGCAGGTCTTGAGGTCTACAAGACGGATCTTCATGGCATCCCAGGGGCTTCAACTCAGCACGAAGGGGGAATGCCGATTGAAACTCGTGATAAGGGGCCGGGTTTTTCCGGATGTCCCCCTTATGGTTTTACCTGCGTTATGTGCTGATATTCTGTTAGGACACGACTTTCCGAAGCGGCATGGATGCCTGGAAATGGAGTTTGGTGGGCCTGACACCCTTGTTGTGGGGGCGGACGCGCTCGCTGTGTGTGCCCTAGCGAAAATGGAAATCCATCCGCTTTCGCTGTTTCCCAATCTAACCTCCGACTGTACCCCTGTCGCGGTAAAATCACGGCGCTACTCTCGCGCAGACATGCAATTCATTGCGGATGAAACGGCTCAGCTCTTGAAAGACGGTATCATAGAACCTAGCCGGTCGCCGTGGCGAGCCCAGGTCTTGGTGGTGTGAAGAGAGGCCCACCGCAGACGCATGGTAATTGACTATTCCCAAACGGTTAACCGCTTTACACAGCTGGATGCCTACCCCCTTCCGGGGATGGACGCGCTGGTGCACCAGGTGGCCCAGTATTCGGTCTACAGCACTCTCGATCTCCATAGTGCGTACCATCAGATCCCAATCTCTAGGGCGGATCGTATCTATACCACTTTTGAGTCGGGGCAGCGATTGTACCAGTTTACCCGATTACCTTTTGGGGTAACGAATGGGGTCTCCTGTTTCCAGAGGGCCATGGATGACCTCCTTACGAGGGAGCATTTAACCGATGTTTTCGTCTACCTCGACAATCTTACGGTTTGTGGGTACGACCAAGGGCACCATGATGCTAATCTGCAGCGCTTCCTATAAGTCGCGCAGAGGTATCACTTAACCATGAACGAGGATAAGTGCCAATACTCTCTGCGCAAGATAGACTTCTGGGGTACACCGTGACCCATGGCTGTGTCGCTCCGGACAAGGAGCTGTCTGCGACCTGTTGCTCGACATGGCCCCTCCCTGCGATCGGGCGTCCCTGAAGCGCGACCTCGGGCTGTTCGCCCATTACTCCAAATGGGTACAAAATTTCTCAGCGAAACTTCGCCCCCTCGTGGCCTGCGATACCTTCCCACTGCGTTCCGGCCACGTTGGCGGCCTTTGGAGGCCTTAAGGCCGACATCGCCAGCGCTGCCGTGGCGACGATCGACGAGAGTGGATCTTTCGTCCTCGAAAGTGATGCCTCGGATCAGGCCATCGCGGCGACCCTCTCCCAAGGAGGGCGTCCGGTGGCGTTCTTTTCACGGACTCTTACCCCCGCTGAGCGGAGACATTCGTCTGTCGAAAAGGAAGCGTATGCGATCGTCGAGTCCATTCGCCGATGGCGCCCGTACTTACTCGGGCGGTGCTTCCAAATTATCACGGACCAGCAAAGTGTTGCGTTCATGTACGACACCTTAAACGCCCAGTGCATAAAGAACGAGAAAATCACTCGCTGGCGTATCGAACTCGCCGACTTCTGTTACACCATCAAATACCGCCCGGGGAAGGATAACCGGGGCCGCCGACGCCTTATCGAGACCGCCTACCTGCGCGGGTATCACCTCTTTGGAGGGCCTACGTGTGCTGCATGCCACTGCGGGCCATTCGGGCATAACGCGCTTCGCTCATTTTGTGCGGAGTGGCAATCTCCAATACTCGATTGACGATATCCACCATATCTGTCGCGACTGCGCTATATGCGCGGAAATCAAACCGCGTTTCTATAACCCACCCATGGGGACTCTGGTTAAGGCTACGAGGCGGTGGGGAACGCTTGGCGATGGATTTCAAGGGCCCATTGCCGGTTTTCGAGTAGCTCTCGCTATCTGCTCACTATCGTCGATGAGTACTCGCGATTCCCCTTCGCTTTATACGTGTGCGGACATGACTGCTGCCACGGTAATGCGATGCTTACAAAACTTGTTCCCTATGTTCGGGTACCCTGCCTATGTGCATACCAACCAGGGTGCGGTCTTCTTGTCTCAGGAGGTGCATGGCTATCTGCTCCAAAATAACATCGCTTCTAGTTACACCACGCCGTACAGACCCCAGGCAAATGGGCAGATCGAACGTTTCAACGGGATTATCTGGAGGGCCGTTATGCTCAACCTCCGGACCCTCGGCCGGGGCCTCGATAAATGGGCTTGGTCGATACCTGCGGCGTTGAACTCGATCAGGGCTCTCCTGTGTACGGCGACCAACCAAACTCCCCACGAGCGACTTTTCCACCACCCCAGGAGCTCGGGGTGTATACGGTCTTTACCTAGTTGGCTCGCTGGGCCCGGGCCGGCCTACCTTAAACGGGCGGTTCGCACGAGCAAGTACGACTCCCTAGTGGACAAAGTGCAGATTCTCCAGGCTAATCCTGAGCATGCTCGTGTGATGATGGATGACGGACGTGAGACTACTGTCTCCGTACGTCATCTCGCCCCATGCGGGATCGCCGACTCGGGTAGGGAATCGGACGGACCGATCGAACCCATCTATGAGACTATGGACTCACCCGACGCTCCCATCGCCGAGAGTCTACCGACCCTCCCCTCGCCGCGTCTACCCGTGCCCGACAGCTTGGCGGTAACCCCTTCGTCGCCTGACCCTGTCCCCGACGCCGCGGACACTGGGGGACGGGATGCCGTACCCGGGGAATTTCGGACACGAGCTGGCAGGGAAGTTTGCCGCCCGGACCGTTACGGTTGGGTATACCCTGTTCCGCACCCTGTTCGTGCTGACACTCGCTCGCTTCTAGCCCCTCTGCAGTATTCTTTTCACGGGGGGGGGGGGGGGGGGGGGGGAGAATGTAATGAAATCGTATTTGTACTGAACCCTGGAGTGATGCTCGCTGCTCGCTGTCACCGCTAGGGGTGCGGGGCTATAAGACCCGCTGCTGCGGACGGGGCTCCGGGACTTCTCCTGTGACATGTTACATCTCAGTAGACTCGCTAACGGTACGCCAGCATTGAGTATTAAGCTTGCTTGCATTGAATGTTATGGATGATCCCATGTGATGCTTATTGATGTGATTCCTTATTCCTGTTGCATTCTCTGTGTTACAGAATGATGTCATGGTCTTAATGGAATTAAATCCACAGTTGGACTAAAGTTGTGTGGACCTCGTTGGTTTCCATAACAGTAGCGAACCGTGACCCGAGCCGTTATCAAGGACGACATCCCGATCCGAGCGGTTCCTATCATGCCACGCTTACCCAATGGCGGAAATCACTGATACGGTCGAATTAGGAAAGACACGAAGAACAGATGGTTTATTACACTATTGCACGTATATACAAGGATCGGATTCAGAGACACAGTGCAGCTTAATTACAGTCTTAACTTATCCCCTGGACAAATGGGCCCGTTTCACACTCAGACACACTCACACGGGGTTGTAGACGAACAGGGCGATGATCCAGGGATGGCGTCCAGGCAGTTCACTCCGGTCCCAGACTCGCACCGCGAAGAAGATGGTCAGGGCGGCAGAAGCTCCCCGCGGGTCGTTGGTGCAGATCGGACAATTATGGGGCGAACCGTAAGCTGGGCTTGGCGGTTACGCTGGTGTGGCTGCGTACGTAATAGATGAACAGGCGCTATATGCGCTCCCAATACAAGTTCATAGGCGCTCCCAATACAAGTTCAATAGCAAGGTGAAATTCCTTCTAGACCTTTACACACTGCTCTCCCGCCAAAGTCCTCCTCAAGTCCTCTTCACAAAGCCAGCCTTCCCCAGCGAGCCCTTTTACGCAAGCCAAAACATGCGAGTCCTTTTACAAAGCGCCTCTCCCGCAGAAGTCCTCATAAGGGCAGTCCTTCGCTTCAGTCCTCTGACAGTCCTGTTCATACGAGCGCTGTTGCGTAAGTCCTGTTCAAGGGCGCGGCACAGCGAACCCTCTGGAACTTGCCAGCCGCGCCCTTACCACGCCCCTCACGCCAGGCCCTTGGAGCCATGATTGGTTATGGCTCTTACTGTTGCTGTCTCCACCGCTTAAATCTCGACGCCGCCACACCCGGATTCCGCGCTCCTCCCTCTCTCAGGCCTACCTCGTGTCATTTGACTAGGGAGCATCCTAATGCGAGGTACAATAGCCAAAATGTGGCGCAGGATGGATTCTGCCCAACGAGGTAGATTTGGAGGGTGTGGCAAAATGAAAGGGGCCTATTTTATTTATTTTACACAACGCAGATGTTACTAGGGAAATGGCCTTATACTCACATAGACTATGACGTAACTAATATCCTAAATGGGCCTACGTGTTGCTTGTGGACTAAGTAGGGGGCAAACCTTTAACCTTTCATGATGTTACATGTACACTCTCAAAACCGCAACACTGCACCCATCCTTTGCCAGGCTCGTCCCCGAGCCGAACCCACACAAGTGAGTATGACTGGTTTTGATGCAAGGGTCAGGACTACTTTTTAACTTAGTGTGACACTTTGGTGTGGTTTCCCTCTACATTTAATCTAACACCCTGTGTGTGACAGTTTTACAACACTAAATATGTCCCACTTACTGCGTTGTGTACTAACTAGCAGACTCACACCCACGGCTAACCGAATTACGGAAATAATTCTCAAACTACACATAAAGCCGGTGGGGAGCATGTTATTTACAAGACTAATCTAATTATTTACAGTACTACAACCCAGGACCTGTTCTTTTGTGGGAGAGAATTTTGGAAAGAGAAACACAGAATGCACTGCACTGCACCAATACACCAAGCACCAATATGCACAAAAATGCACAATCATGCACAATCATCAAAAAATGCACAATCAATCAATGTTTGCTGCTTGGCTGCTGGACTGCTGCATCTTGGCTGCATCTTCTTGCTTCGTCTTCGGTGTACCATCATAAAAACTTAAAGTCTTCTTTCCTGACACACCAAAGGAGTAAATAAAAAGGCACAAACCGCGTCCGTTTTCATTTCGGCCAGCAGGGCCAACTTAGGTGGTCCGACTGCATGGCATCGAGGCCACATAAAAACAGTGGTCCGCAGGGCACAAGGTAATGTTTGCAGCGATTGTCTGCCCCAGCAAAGGTGCCAGGCCACAGAACGTGTGGTCCACAGGTGTACTGGTGCAGGCAACAGGTAGCAGAGTGCAGCTGCACAGGTGGAGAAAAGTGAAGCCACACCGCTCAGGGTTCCTGCACACTTCCCCTCAACAAAGAAAATGGGTCCATGGGTGGGGAGGAAAGACAAAACAGAGAGTTTAGCGGGGGCAAGGGCGCAAAGGTACACACAATGCAAGGCAATGCAACATGAGGGGTGCGGGAGAGCGAGCGGAGAAAGCTCGTCCCTAGCCGTTCGTCACCCCCCATGTCAACCTACACTACCCTTGCCCCTCCCCATATTTACACTTTACAAATTCCGTCTCCACTGTCTTGTCTCCCATATCTCCCTCTAAACTAAATTCGTCATACAATCCCTCCCAAGAAGGAAGAGATGGAATAAACACAATGTCACTTCCACGTCAAAATGCGTCTCACCATCCAAATAGTTCACAAAACCTGGTGTGGAGTCCTGTCACCTTGGTGAGTGGGGATGGTGCAAAGAGATTTCTCATCCTAACTATCCTCTAATAACATTAACACAGTTACACTACAAGGGGTCTTGCCCTGCCAATAGGCATCTTTAAACTATGCGGTTCAAAAACCAATTCCCATTGACCCACCCTGTGGTGCCCGACCAAATTTGGGTTCTCACTCCCCCAATTTTTCAATACTGTGCCTTCGCACAATTTCAGGGCTGGGTCGTGTGGCTCTACCTGCAAGTCTACCTACCTGCGCACTTCCGCTACTGAAGTCACCACCCGAGCTTGCACTACACTGGGGAAGGCCCTCCTGGCTCTCTAACCCCTCTGATGCCCTCTCTGGCATTGGGCTCCCCGTGTCCTCTCCTAGGATCCTCGGGCCCCACTGAACTCTACTCTGAACTCTTACTGGCTCCCAGAGCCTACCTGCGGCCTCACCTGGCCGACAGACTACCAGTGGCGGAGTGCCCCAATAACTATACTCACCAATTAAGCCCACACGCCCAGCCATTCCACTCACTCATGCACCCATCAAAGCAACACCTTGCTAATATCTGCACCACAGATGTCAATATCCAAACAATTTACCTAAACCCTCTACCTAACTTTAAACTACCCTCCCCGGGTATTTGTGAAGGGGTCCATCTTCCCCCATCCACTCCTTCGGACCATACACTCCACACCACTCATTCCACACTACTCACTCCACACCATTTATTCCCACACACCAAGTATTCTCACCATTTATCCACTTGCACCCCATGCAAGTCAATCACTCAACATACTTACACTTGTCTTCAATACACCACTCATACACTTTCTCTGGTCATCCCCGACCAATGCCTCATTTGCACAAGTTCATCCACAAACAATTTCGTTCAATTCCTCATTTGCACCTAAAGCTCATCCTCACACACAATTTCTCCACACACACAGCATCATCTAACTAACTATTCCCCTAATACTCGTGCTTTCCCGTCTTCCATTACACTAAGCACTTCCCTCGTCATTATCATCTTTCTAATCTGACTACGTCCCCACTACTTGTACCAATGTCACTACTTTAATCTCAGTCTCCTATTGTCATCTCTAAAGCCCTAACAATATCCTAGCCTGCCCTCGGCTGGTTTGCACTGCCATCCCCATAATCGAAAGCTCATGTGCCCCCATGAGGGATGGTAAAACGACCATCCCTCCACACCGGGTACCATTCCCCAATACACTTGCCATTACTATTAGTCCACTACTCTCGAGCCTGTCCGTGCAGCAATACATTTCCATCACAGCTCGGCTTCGAAAAGCAGAGCAATGCATGCGGGTGGTCAGTCTCCTGTTGGTTGGGTCCTTTCGGCATTTTCGATTCAGGGGAGGAGGCATGCTTGGACCAAGGTTCCAGGCGCCATCTCTGCGCGGAGCCTTTCGGTCCCCGGCACGATGGCCCAGCCTCCCCGGTCGGATCACCGCACCCGCCAGGGGGCTAAGGTCCGACTTCGCCTTCCTCCCCTAAAACCGTGCTGTTTGCCTCTTTCGTCAAGGCGTGGCACCGACCATACAGGGTGGGGCCCGGCATGAATCATGCACGCCGCCGCTGCAACGATCCCGCCGGTCCCCGCAACACAAAGCACACCACGCCCCGAGACCTCGCGTCAGCTATTCGTCGGCCTAAACGCTAACCCCCCGGTCTGGGTCGACGCTTGAGTCGCATTCTCACACCACGCAACCCTTCCGATACTCATTCCACACCAAGGCGTCCCAGCGCCTCTCAAACACCCCTTGCACTCCGTTATCGCACTTTCTCCTCGTGCATTCTCTTCTCTCGCACACTCAGGTGCACACCACTCAGGCACACCCACGCCACTCACATACTCCGTGACACACCTGGCCATCGCACACCCTCACGTACTCTCACGTTACATACTCCGTAACAACCACGGGTGTGCACTCTTTTCCTGCTCACCGAATCACGTGCTCTGGTGTGCACTCCCACACACTCTCCTCGTCCATCGCACACTATGTATCGCACTCCGTTTCACACTCTTCTTCAACACACTCCTGCCACATACACTCCATTGTGCATTCTTCCTCACACTCTGTAACACACTCGCGCTCCGGTGCCGTTCGCACACACAAGCCATTCACATTCACACAGCGCACCACGGACCTTCCACGAGTGCCCGGGTGACGTCGCGATCCCAAGTGCGCGAAAAATATTTTTGCGCCAAACACTTTCGCGCCACACCTTTTCGTGCCATACACAACCCTACTCACCTTCGGGATTCTCTTCTCCTCCCGCAACTGCAAACTTCCATTTTGGTTAGGCAGCACGACATCACAATGTGAACACGGACTTTGTACATATTCCATTTCTTTCTTCGATAATTCCTCTATACCTGCCGTCTCTTCAGCCCCAATTTCAACTATACACATCTCATTTTCTTTTTCCATTTCCTCGACGACCGCCGGCACCAATGAAATTTCATTTTCCAACTCGGCGGCCGTCGGCTTTTCCATACTCCGAGTCGCGATTTCTACACCGGTCCACTTAACTGTGCTTTGCTCAACCTCGCTTTCCCCGCGTTCCTCAAGTCGCGCTTCCCCGTCGCGTACCGATGCGACCTTCCCGCCCGACCTGCGCCCTATGTCTTCTCCCATCTCTTTTATTTGGCCTCCGATTCTGTTACCACGCCCTTTTAACCCGTCTTTCATTTCTTCCATTTGGCCACCCATTTTGTTTTCCAAATTATTTAACCCGTCTTTCATGTGGCCACCCATGGCATCCATTTTTTTTCTTGAATGTCCATTTTTTTTTTCAACCGCTCTCCCATTCGGCTCATTTCCCATTTCGACTCTGTCATGCATGCCCTAATTTGTGCCATAAGAAGGTCCATATCTATTGGCGCTGCGGGCACGGCCCTTGCCGCCATGTGAGAGGCGCCGCCATTTCCTTCGCCTGCCAACCCTACTGCTGCACCCTCATCAATTGCATCCTCCATTTCTCCCACTTCTTCCCGGGGGTCCTGGGTTTTTTTTTTTTTTTTTTTTTTTGTATACAAGATCGAGGCTCGTGAAGGAGCGAACATTTATCACACAGAAAGACAAACCGACAAACCGACACATAACCGACAAACCGACACATCAAAACAAAAAGCATCGGGAGCGGTAGACAAGATGGGGAGAGAGGGGGAAGGACACAAACACAACATTTGAGAGCAGGAACCGAGAGACATGGAGACATCGAGAGATCTGTGGGAGGGAGAGGGCTTTGGGGGGGAGGCATGGGAAAGGGGGTGGGAGAGGCATAAAACATATGGACACTGCCAGGACTACCAGGAACGAAGTTGGAATTACAAACAAGGTGGATCTGGGGTGAATTAGTGGGGGTAGAAAAGATCAAGGTTTTGGATGGGGGAAGATAAGAGATGGTGGTGAACAGCTGTTTTAAAGACCTGGAGGGAGGAGTGGGATTGAAGGGAGTGTGGGAGTTTGTTCCAGAGGCAGGAGAAAAGAGGAATGAAGGAGTGAAGGTGAGCAGAGAGCCGAGATTTTGGCAGTTTAACCATCAGAGGCTTGCTGGCAGATCTTGTGCGACCTGTAGGAATATTTGGGGGACAGAGCACAGAGAGAGCTGGGGGAGCAAGGCCGGAGAGGAGTCGGTAGAAGACAGAAAGACCACCTACCTGCCTGCGGTGAGTGAGTGAAAGGCCCTCAGAGATAGCTTCATCGCGGGAGATTCCAATGATTCTGAAAGCTTTGGTTTCAACAGCGTGAAGCCGAGCTAGGTGTGAGGCAGGAGCACCAGCCCATAGGGGAGAACAGTATTCCATTGAGCTGCGGATGAAAGCCTTGTATGTGGTGAGGAGCTCAGGTGTGCCTAGGAAGGACTTTGCACGACGGAGGATGCCCAGTCGGCGACTGGCTTTGCAGGCCAGCTTGGAAATGTGGTTTTCCCAAGAAAGATCATGGCAGATAGTGAGACCCAAAAGCTTGAGCGACAGAACTTCTTGGAGAGGATTGTTGAGAAAGTAGATGGGAGGGTTGTCCAGTCGATCTTTTCGGAGAGACATAGTAAGAGTGTGAGATTTGTCAGGATTGAAAGACATGTTCCACTTGTTTGACCAGTCTGTGATTTTGTCCAGGTCTTCAGAGAGTGAGGAGGCTGCAGACTGCCGATCTGAGGGAAGAGGCATGGAGCGGCAGAGAGTGGAGTCATCAGCAAAGAGATAGAGAGGATTTTCCAGAGAGTCGGAGAGATCATTGATAAAGACCAGAAAAAGCACAGGGCCCAGCACACTGCCTTGGGGAACTCCAGCCTGAACGGTCACGATCGGGGCGGTCACAGGTTTTCGAAGCTGTTCCACGATCTTCACGCACGCTCGAAGCTAAGTCATTGTCACATTTGTATTCTTGTCTAAACTGTTTATCTTACGTGTGTGTACCTTTTAAGTGTCCCTCGGAAGTTTTATCGGGGTTAATCTTTCATACCTGTAAAAAATAGTCGAGTATCTCGTGCCGCGTGCGGCGACGCGGCCTAGTTGTTGAAGCTTCCGACCTGGAGGCTTGGTTTCTCTCCGGGCATCCAAAGTGGTTATTTTTTCATTCGTGTGTTTGTCAAATTTAAACTTATTACTTTATCGTCCATGCTTTATTGTTTGTTTATAGTTAGTTTTGGTTTGAATTTCCTGTAACTCGTAATTAATTAATCCTGTTCTGCGCCTCGTGTGCGGCCTTGTACCCCTGTCGGTGTTTGTTAACTTAAGTCCCCTACATCGTGTTTTGCTTGGCTCTCAGTTTTTCCCTTCTACACCGAACGTAATACTCTCTGTCTAACGTTCTAAATCCCCACCCCACCCCACCCCACCCCCCCCCCAAAAAAACAAACAAAAAAAACATTTATTTTTCCTTTCTCCACGTGTGCCGTTGTCGCATCCTGTACTTTCTGTCCAGGTGTATCGCGGTGCTTTTCGCCCCGCCCCCATTATCTCCTTGCCATCCACCTTTTGCCCTGTTCACGTGACTCGTGGTGGTCCCTCTCGGCCCTCCCCCCGTTGGTATTTTGTGCATATAAGATTGTTCACGGTTCTGTTTAAATATTATTTTAAATATGTTTAACCTTTCCCCTTCAGTGGTTTATTCAGTGGTATATTACAACACGCTGTTTTTCTTCCTATTTAAAAGGCTTTTCTCAATTTCCTCTCCAACTCATTCCACGTCAAAAAAAAGAAATTCAATATCTTATACGTCTCCCTCACTACATGGTCTAAATTCACATTCATTCCATCCCCCCTCCATCGTTCTGAATCGGATTGCTAACTTGAAAATCACAACAAACCCAATTTGTTATCAATGTTCGTCTTTCATTAATCATCCACTTTCTAAACTCCCCTCTTGCCCCTCCCCTCCAAATCCCCCCCTTGCACCTACACTCCTAAACTCCCCCCTTTCCCCTCCACTCTTAAACTCCCCCCTTGCCCCTCCACTCCTGAACTCCCCCCTGCCCTTCCCCTCCTAAAGTCCCCCCTTGCCCCTCCCCTCCAAATCCCCCCTTGCCCCTCCACTCCTGAACTCCCCCCTTGCCCTTCCCCTCATAAACTCCTCCCTTGCCCCTCCCCTCCAAATCCCCCCCTTCCCCCTACACTCCTAAACTCCCCCCTTGCCCCTCCACTACTAGACTCCCCGCTTGCCCCTCCCCTCCTAAACTCCCCCCTTGCCCCTCCCCTCCTAAACTCCCGCCTCACTCCTCCCCTTCAAAACTCCCCCCCAACTCCTCTGATTCAAATCTCCCCCCATACCATTCCTCTCAAATTCTCCCTCCTCCCCCCTCCTCAAAGTTGCCTCCTCCCCACCTCGTCTCCCTTCTATTTCATGCCTCCACCCCCCCAACCTTCTACTGTCCCAAGGCCCCCCCCTCAAACAACCCCTCACTCTGCCTCATCCCTTCACCACCAAACCTTTCATCCTCCTCATCCTTCCCTTTCTTGGAACTCTTCTGTAATCTCTGACACACTATCAACTGCTCTCCCTACCTCCCCCTCTCATCCTTCATCTTACCCTACTCCTCCCCTCCCCTGTCCTGTACTCGATGCTCCCCCTCTCTCTTCTTTAACGGTATGGACCTCAAACATCCGGGGCCTTCGCTCAAACCTGACTGATCTCTCCATACAGGTTGCTTCTGACAATCCAGACTTGATCTGCTTAACAGAGACTTTCCTCCTTCAAGATGTCTCTGATTCCTCAATATCTCTTCCTGGTTACTCCCTCTTCCGGTATGATAGACCTGAGCCTCGTCCTGGTGGTGGGGTGGCTATCTTTATCAAAAACTCTCTTCCTCATTCTCCTTGCACTGCCCTCTCTCCTCCTCACCCCCAGGAGTACCTCTGGCTATGGCTTCCTCTCCGCTCCCACCTTTTGTTCATATGTGTTCTGTACCGTCCCCCAAACAGTGATGACTCAATTTACATTTCACTCTCTGACAACATGGACCAACTTCTATCCACTCATCCCAACTCTCTCTTCCTCATATGTGGTGACTTCAACTGTCATCATGCCACCTGGTTGGGTGTGGGTTCCTCTCTCACCAGTCATGGCACTTCAGCAAAGGACTTCTGTGACTCACTGGGATTGAGACAATCTGTCAATTTCCCGACCCGGATCTCAGCCAATGGAGTTTCTTCTCTTCTAGACTTGGTTATGACAAACTTCCCTGCTAATGTCTGCTGCTCTTCTTCTGCTCCAATCGGTTCTTCTGATCATGTGCTTGTCAAAGTGGACATCTCTCTGGCCATTCTAAGAGAGCCTCCTCAGCGTCGAAGAGTCTGGCATTTCACTCAGGCCGACTGGGACGGGCTTCAAGCAGCCATCAATCGTCTGGATTGGTCTCCCATCTCCACTGCCTCTGACATCAATTCTTCCTGGGAATTCTTCCAAAGCAAACTGATCTCTCTCATGCACAGATTTATCCCATCTCATCTTCAGCTGTCTTACCCTTCCTCCCTTCCATGGTACACCGAATCTTGTGGTGAGGCAGTTGCCCTGAAACAACTTGCCTTTGCCTCTTGGAAGGCTAATCCAACTGAAGGCAATCTCAGTTCCTTCCACCAAGCTCGGAACAAGTGTGTGTCTACCCTCAGGAGTGCCAGGAAGCACTATCTCTCCTCACTCAAGAACGAACTCTCAAACCTGTCTCCTTCCTCCAAATCCTGGTGGCATCTGGTCAAATCCGTTTCTGGTGTTTGTTCCCCCTCCATCCCCTCCCTTACCTCAAATGGCCACACAGTTGACATCACACGTGACAAAGCCGAATGCCTCAACTCTGTGTTTGCCTCTAAATCTTTAGGCCCAAACCCATCTCTCTCTGTTCCCACCTTTCCCAGTCGAACCCAACTGCTCCTGGACTCTGTGTCCTTCTCTCCTGACAAGGTGGAGGAGTTTTTGTCTAACCTCGACTCTGATTCTGCAACTGGACCAGACGGCTTCAGCCCACGGGTCCTAAAATCCTGCTCTGCCGCTCTATCTCACCCTCTCTCTGTTCTTTTCACCCTATCTTTTGCTCAAGGTCATCTGCCAGCATCCTGGAAATCAGCAAGCATTACCGCTTTACACAAAAAAGGTGCAAAAACAGATCATTTTAACTACAGACCAATCAGCCTGCTCCCAATTATCAGCAAAGTCATGGAATCCATCATTGCTTCGGATACGAAATCTTTCCTCTTCTCCAATGGCTTGATCTCTGATCATCAATTTGGATTCAGACCAGGTCACTCTACTCTGGACATGCTGCTTCTCCTGCCTCAACAATGGATGGAGGTCCTCAATGCCAAACAGGAAATCAGAGCTGTCTCCTTCGACATATCACGTGCCTTCGATACGGTCTGGCACCCAGCTCTGCTCACCAAACTCTACTCCTATGGTATCCATGGAAATCTCCATGCATGGCTTGCGGACTTCCTCTCTGGTCGTAGTCAACGTGTGGCCCTGAATGGATTTCTCTCATCTCCCCTTCCTGTTCTGGGTTGATTCTGGTCCCTCCTCTATCTCCTCATTTACCCCCACCGGCATCCGACCGTCTTGGTTATCCATGGCACGATTTTAAATTTGGTTTTATTAATTAAATTTCGGCTGCTCGTAATTTGGAGTGCGTTAGGCGCACTTCGGGTCAAATCCCACTCCTGACACCAATTGTTTGGGATCTCAGCACTGGCCTTTCCCCTTACCAAGAGGGGGTTAATCCCCTTATCTTTTACTGGCCGACGGGATCCAGGGCTATGACGTTCCTTCCAGATGGCGTTAAATAGGGTTGCAGGCCGAATTCCTATTACTTAAGTACCAACGCCGCCTAGGAAGCAAGGAAATAAGCCCTGCCTGAATCCCAGTTGCAGGTGGAAATGCTGAGCGGTAGCGAACCGTGACCCGAGCTGTGATCAAGGACTAGATCGCGATCCAGGCGGTTCCTATCGTACCATGCTTACCCAATGGAGGAAATCACTGATACAGTCGAATTAGGAAAGACAGGAAGAACAGATGGTTTATTACACTATTGCACGTATATACAAGGATCGGATTCAGAGACACAGTGCAGCTTAATTACAGTCTTAACTTATCTCTTGGACAAACGGGCCCATTTCACACTCAGACACACTCACACGGGGTTGTAGACGAACGGGGCGATGGTCCAGGGATGGCGTCCAGGCAGTTCGCTCCAGTCCCCGACTCGCACCGCAAAGAAGATGGTCAGGGCGGCAGAAGCTCCCCGCGGGTCGTTGGCACAGATCGGACAATTAAGGGGCAAACGATAATCCGGGCTTGGCGGTTGCGCTGACGTGGCTGCATACGTAATAGATGAACAGGCGCTATATGCGCTCCCAATGCAAGTTCATAGGCGCTCCCAATACAAGTTCAATAGCAAGGCGCAATTCCTTCCAGACCTTTACACACTGCTCTCCCGCCGAAGTCCTCCTCAAGTCCTCTTCACAAAGCCAGCCTTCCCCAGCGAGCCCTTTTACGCAAGCCCAAACATGCGAGTCCTTTTGGAAAGCGCCTCTCCTGCAGAAGTCCTCATAAGGGCAGTCCTTCGCTTCAGTCGTCTGACAGTCCAGTTCATACGAGCGCTGTTGCGTAAGTCCTGTTCAAGGGCTTTGTGCGTGCGCATATATAGCGCTGCCCAGCGAACCCTCTGGAACTTGCCAGCCGTGCCCTTACCACGCCCCTCACGCCAGGCCCTTAGAGCCCTGATTGGTTATGGCTCTTACCTTTGCTGTCTCCGCCGCTTAAACCTTGACGCCGCCACACCCCGACTCCACGCTCCTCCCTCTCTCAGGCCTACCTCGTGTCATTTGACTAGGGAGCATCCTAATGCCAGGTGCAATAGCCAAAATGGGGCGCGGGATGGATTCTGCCCAACGAGGTAGATTTGGAGGGTGTGGCAAAATGAAAGGGGCCTATCTTATTTCTTTTACACAACGCAGATATTACTAGGGAAATGGCCTTATACTCACATAGACTATGACATAACTAATATCCTAAATGGGCCTACGTGTTGCTTGTGGACTAATTAGGGGGCAAACCTTTAACCTTTAATGATGTTATATGTACACTCTCAAAACCGCAACAATATATATATATATATATATATATATATATATACATATATATATATTGTTGCGAATATGGAATTTGGCCTCCATATCCGCTTGTAAATATTCCCCTATTTTCTCCAATACTCCCCAACTTTCCCCAGTCCCCCATTCCCTAGTCCCATTGCATGTAAATAACAATCAGTAGAGCCGACCTTCCCCTTATTCCCCCATTAAATGTCGTGCCCAGGTCCACCGCACCACACGTAGCCAACTTTCGGACATCTTCCTAGTTATTCTTAATCTATGTCAGTTAAGGCCTCGTTTCCATTAATTATGACTCTTCGTTGCACCAGAATGTGATTATATGGCATCAGTAGTGAGTTTAGGACCTTTCCCATACCTCCTCCCATCTTCTTCCCCAAACAACAACAATAACAACAACTACAACAACAATTACAACAACAACAGAGGGGATGGCGGCGGAGCGGGGGAGGATGCGTCCTCACACCGGCTCGATTAGCTCCAGACCATGCGCTCCACGGGGTTACCCCGAAGGGGCTGGCTGTCAGCTCCTCGTCGGGGGCGGAGCCAGTAACCCCCCCCGCACGCACCCAATGAGAAGCAACGTGCCGATTCCACGAGGCGGAGCTAACGAGCCGAGGGCGTGTCACTCCCCGCCGGATATACGCGGCCACGCGCCGGATGTGACGTCAGATTCGCCCCCAGCTGGAGAAAGACGGACCTGCGAGCGCTGAAACAGATGCGCCTCAGCTTGGAGACTGGAGAGAGAAGCCACCGCCACCCCCAGCGCGACGATACCTCCCCGCATCTCTGGACCGGACCGAGTCGATTCTGCCTTGAGCCAAGAGTGCACCTTGAGCCATCGCGACCTGCCTTTCCTAGCCATCAAACCCCGTGTGAGTCAGCGTTGTCCCGTTTATCTGTGGTCTGTCTAGGGTTAATATAAGAGTGTGTCTAAGTGCCTGTCTTTCTATGCTGTCCCTCTTGTAGTTGTAATCTAACCTTCCGCCTTAATATAACCTCCTCCGGAGGTCTTGAGAACTGAACCCCTGGTGTCGTATTGTGTCATTATAACCCAGCCGGGTGTCTTCTTTTTCTTATTGAGCCAGCGTAGCGCGACTCCGTCGACGTCGAGTATAGTCGGGTAATTTGTGCGGACACGACGGCCATTCCGCTCGGCCCACCTTAACATCAAAGTCGTGTCTGTAACAATTGGTGTCGAGGAGTGGAATTCGAACCCGGGACTAAATTTATTAGGCCCAAATTTTGGGAGGGAAAATCGATTCGGAGCGCGTACTGCGCTCGACGAAATTATAACGAAAAAAAATATTGGATTTGTTTTACGAAACTCGAATTTTGCAAGTCGCGCTATGGCGGATCAAGACAGCTGGGGTCCGGTAAAGGAGAGTGAGGTAGGGTCGATCCAGGACCAAAATGAGGGACAGGAGGAGAGCGAAGCAGTGAGGGCGGCAGGTTCGCAAAATAGCGCCGTCACGCACGAAGAAGCGGGCGCGCAAAATGGCGCCTCGCTGGTCACCGTGCCCGCGACCGAAGTAGCGCCGCTGGGAAGATTGGAACTTTTTTTTATACAAATGAAGGCCCTTATGGCCCAGAATAGTGAGCGATTGGAGGGCCGGATGGATGCTCAGAGTGAGCAAATGGGGGTAATGGGAAACCAAATGGGGGTAATGAGGGACGAAGCGAGGGGTACCAGTGAGGGGTTAGACAATAATTTTGAGGAGTTAGACAAGAAATTTGGGAAGATAGACAATAATTTTGAGGGGTTAGACAACGGGATAAAAGAAGTGAAAAATGGGTTAATGGGGGTAGAAAATAGAATGGCTGCCCAGGAGAATCAGATAGAGGGAGTGAAAAATGGGTTAGAGGGGTTAGAAAACAGTATGGAAGGCAAATTGAGGGACATGAGGGACCAAGCGGAAAGGGAAGTTAAACAAATGGAGCAGCAGATAGAGGGGGTCAGAATGGGGGTAGAAACCAAACTGGATGCTCACAGGGAGGAAATGGAGCAGATGAGGGTGGCATCTGGGCAGGAGATGCAAGTGATGGGAGAGGAGATCAGAAGAGGAGTGAGTGAGGAGGTCGGAGGAGTGCGCGAGGAGGTGAGGCACTGTAAGGAGCGCATGGAGAAAGAGGTGAGAAAGGGGACTGTAAAATTGCAAGGTGGTATAGAGGAGTTGACGCTGGGAGTAGAACAACTGACAGTGGGACAAAAGGAGTTGGGGGACCAGGTAAAGAAGAACACAGCGGTAATAGAGGGTTTAAAATCGACACAGAAGGAGATGAAAAAGGACGTAGGGGTAATTAAAAAAGAGTGTCAGACGGTACATGAGGACCTGACGAGGAAAATGGACAAGGTGGTAGAGGTAATGGAGGTTAAAGAGCGGGAGGTGCGGGAGCACATAGAAAAAAATAAAGTGGAGTTAGAGGAAGAACTTAAAGGGGCGCACGAAGAGATGAAGGAGATGAAGCAAAAATTAGAAGAAGTGGAAGAAGGGGTGAGCGAAATTAAGAAGCGACGGAGAGAGGATAAGAAAGAGATAAAGGAGGAAGTAAAAGAATTGGTCCAAAGTCTGTGTTCGGATCGTGATGATGTGCTCATTAACCGGATGAGGGATTCGCAGGTGATGGAGGAGAAGCGAAGAGAAAGAGGACCCGGTGTAAGTGGTGACCAATATGGTCGTGCGTATGATGCGCCAGGTGATTTAAGAGGCTTGGGGTTCGAGATGGACCCGGGTGTTCGTGAGAGGCCACTGGTGAAGTGTGCGACAGGTCTGGTGTGCGAAAGAGGAGGTGTGCGAGAAAGTCCGACTCTGGGGTGTGTGAGGAAAAAGTGCGTGCCAAGGAGTGAGGGTGCTGGCGAGAGTGAGTCGGTCGTAGCGTGTGTGCGAGGGAGCACATGGAAGCGCGGGGTGGTGAGTGTTACAGAGGGTGTGACGGGAGAGTGTGCGCAAGAGTGTGCGCGAGAAAGGTGTGTGACGGACAGGTGCATGAGGAAAGAGTGCGCTGTCAGAAGTAAGGAAGAGTGTCCACCTGTGGTGAGTGTTACAGAGGGTGTAACGGGAGAGTGTGCGCGAGAAAGGTGTGTGACGGACAGGTGCATGGGGAAAGAGTGTGCTGTCAAGAGTAAGGGTGAGTGCGTTGTCACGAGTGGAGGTGAGAGTAGTGAGAGTGACAAGGAGAGTGAGCTGGTTGTGACAGGTGAGCGAGGATGTACACCTGGGATGGAAGGATGTACACCTGGAATGGTAGAGCGTGAGTGGGAATGCACGCTGGAGTTGGTGGTGAGGCACGTGGTTGGGTGTGCGAATGAGAGCACACCTGTGATTGTCACAGAGGAGGTGACCGAGGAGGGGGCGCGAAGAGGTGTATTGGTGAGGTGTGCTACCAACGAGTGTGTGCCAAAGTGTTCGGTGGTCAGGTGTGTGACCAAGGCGGTGAGTGGAATGGGTGTACCTGGGTGTGTAAGGAACGGTACGAGGGGCATGGAAACGGCTGGATGTGTGAGCAAGGAACGGGCTGCGGGATGTAAGCATGCAGGTGAAGCATCGACGTTAGACGGGATAGAGTTTAGAACGACTTATAGCCGAATCGGGCCCTCGGTGCGTGCTGGGCCTCGCTTTGAACGGCCGCGTCCGTGCTCCACTAGGCGGAGCTGGCAGCCCGATAGAAAGGGTCGTCATGGCGACCACTTTTTGTTGAGACGTGCCGGCAGGTCGAGATCGGGACATTGGATGGCTCCACGCCGAGGTGGTGCGTGGGATCTCGGCCCGGGTAAGCCCCCGTCCCTGCCCCGAATGCCGGACGCATCCAGCCGCTGGCACAAAACAACCAGCATCCATTGCTTGGCTTTACGAAGCCGGGCTTTGGACAGGGATTGGCGCACCGAGAGGTATTAGTGAGTCGACTGGGTGATGAGGTTAGTGTTTTGGACCCAAAATTAGAGAAAAACAAAATTTGATGATTGGCAAAGGATTGGCAGAGTGATGATTGGTAATGGTACAGTGATTGGCAGATGATTGGCAAATTTTTAATTTGTTGAAATTTGATGTGCAAAATTGGTAGTGAGAGACCCCCGATGTGGTGGGATGGCATCCCTGCCACCCGTCCCATGGGGGGCAAAGGAGCAATAGTTTATGGGGTGTATGGCAGTGAAAACTAGCCCGGGTGGGTTAGGATATTGTGCGTAGGGATCTAGCGAAGATGACAGTAGGTAACGTTAAGGTTTAGTTAGTGACTGATACCTGTAGTGGGGACGCAGGTAGATTAGTGTGGATTATAATGACGAGGGAGCGCAATAGTTAAAGGGACGACTGGGAAGCGCAAGTTTCAGAAGGGAGTAGTTAGCTGAGATGATGCTGTGTGTGTGAGGATTGAACAAGTGTGATTGCACAGGTGTGCAACTGGACAGGTGTGTGGAGCCGTGTATGAGTAGTGAGTGTGTGGATCAGCGCGAATGCGCTTGGGGAGAGAAGGGTGCAGGTGGCACCAGGTGTGAGAGCACAGGTGTGCAGGTACAGGTGTGTGGAGAGAGTTGGAGTGAGTGGTACGGAGTGGTGTGCATGGTGCGAAGGTGTGGATGGGGGAAGAGTGGACCCCTTTCACGAGCACCCGGGGCGGGTAGTGTAAGTGTTAGGTAGAGGGTGCAGGTAAATTGTGGTTGGATATTGGCATTTGTGGTGCGGTTGCAGAATGGTGTTGTGGATGGGTGCATTAGTGTTGTGGAAATGGCTGGGCGTGTAGCCTGTTAGTGTGTGTAGTTGGTTGGGCACTCCACCACTGTGAGGATGTCGGCCAGGTGAGGCCGCAGGTGGGCTCTGGGAGCCGGTAGAGTTGTGGATGGGGCCCGAGGATCCGGAGGATGGACCCGGGTAGCCCAGTGCCAGAGAGGGCACCGAGTGGGGAGAGTGCCAGAGGGCCTTCCCCAGGTAGTTAGGTTAGGGCAAGGAGCAGGTAAGCTCGGAGGCAACTGCAGTGGTGGAGGTGTGCAGGTGGGTAGACCCACTGGGAGAGGTACACGCCACAGCCCAGAAATTGTACGAGGGCACCGGGAGATGAATCGGGGGAGTGAGACCCCAAATTGAAGAGCACCACAGTTTGGCCAATGGGAATTGGTTTTTAGAACCCATAGTGTAAGAGGGCCAATGGTTTGGCCGGAGGAAGACCCCGGGTGGGGTAAAGTTGTTAAAGTCATTTAGGAAATAGTTAGGATTGAAGAACCTGTCGCACCATACGCAGCCACTTACCTGTGGTGATGATGATGACTCCACACCTGTGTTTTCTTTGTTTGTGTTGCAGAAATGAGAATTGCTGTTGGATTTGTGAGACGCATCACGACGTGGATGAGACATTGGGGTGATTCCATCTCTCCCTCCCTAGGAGGGACTGATGATGAATTGGTGATGGCAAATTTTGATGTTGAGTTGGAGATGGCAAATTTTGATGAGAGTTGAAAATGGCAAATTTGATTGGTTAGGAGGGAGAGAAGACGAATTTGGTATATGGGAGGAACGGGGAAGACAGTAGGGATGTTTGTTGATTTGTAAAGTAGATGTTTATGGGTAGTGTTGTGTTGTGTGGATACAGTAAGGGGTAAGGGAGGGGCCATGTAGGTTACCTGGTGGGGGGGGGGGCGTACGATAGGAACGTACCTGTCTCACCTGGTTCCCATGTGCCCCCAGTGTGCATTACCTTATATTGCGTGCACTTTTGCGCCCTTACCACCTTACTCACTTGTTTCTTCTTTTGTCTCCCACCTCCGAGGATCTGGCTTTGGGGTAGAGAGAGAGGAGAGAGAGGTGCTGGCTACGCAGTTGTGGGCCTGCACTTTCGCTGTTGGCTGCCTGGATCGATACACCATATGGACCGCAATGTTTGTGGCCACCCACAATGGACCGCAGCTCTTTTGCGGCCAAGCACCACCCGTGGAAGGACCTATGGGTCAACGTGGCACCTATGCCATAAAGGTGAACCACTGTTAATTAACACCAAGTGCACCACAAGAAGAGCAAGAGACACCTGCAGGGTTAGGGGTTGTCGAATTTATTTTTATTTCATTGAACAATGGTGACTGCACCGATTGGTGGTGGGGTGGTGCTGTTGATGCTCGGAAAGGGTGCTCTGCACGTTATTAAAGGCCGTCGGCCACAGAGCACTCGTGGGTTGGTGTATCGATGTTGGCAAGCGCGGTCTCTCTATGCATAACATCTGCATGTGTTCCTCCAAAAACAGGTCCTGGATCGTAGTGTAAATAGCAGCATAGTCTTGTAAATAATGCTCCCTACCGGCTGTATGTTTAGTTTGAGAATTCTTTCCGGATTCGGTTATCCTGTGGGTGTGTTTCTGTGAGGAGAAGGGTGCAACGTCGCAGGGGGACATATTTACTCATTTGTGAATATCTGTAAAACTGTCGCACTCAGGGTAGAGTTAATAGTAGAGGGAACTACATTGCGTGCCACACTAAAGTAGGTAAAAATTTATCGGGTCGGGACGCCCCGAGGGTAGAGAAGGGTGCAATGTTGCGAATATGGAATTTGGCCTCCATATCCGCTTGTAAATATTCCCCTATTTTCTCCAATACTCCCCAACTTTCCCCAGTCCCCCATTCCCTAGTCCCATTGCATGTAAATAACAATCAGTAGAGCCGACCTTCCCCTTATTCCCCCATTAAATGTCGTGCCCAGGTCCACCGCACCACACGTAGCCAACTTTCGGACATCTTCCTAGTTATTCTTAATCTATGTCAGTTAAGGCCTCGTTTCCATTAATTATGACTCTTCGTTGCACCAGAATGTGATTATATGGCATCAGTAGTGAGTTTAGGACCTTTCCCATACCTCCTCCCATCTTCTTCCCCAAACAACAACAATAACAACAACTACAACAACAATTACAACAACAACAGAGGGGATGGCGGCGGAGCGGGGGAGGATGCGTCCTCACACCGGCTCGATTAGCTCCAGACCATGCGCTCCACGGGGTTACCCCGAAGGGGCTGGCTGTCAGCTCCTCGTCGGGGGCGGAGCCAGTAACCCCCCCCGCACGCACCCAATGAGAAGCAACGTGCCGATTCCACGAGGCGGAGCTAACGAGCCGAGGGCGTGTCACTCCCCGCCGGATATACGCGGCCACGCGCCGGATGTGACGTCAGATTCGCCCCCAGCTGGAGAAAGACGGACCTGCGAGCGCTGAAACAGATGCGCCTCAGCTTGGAGACTGGAGAGAGAAGCCACCGCCACCCCCAGCGCGACGATACCTCCCCGCATCTCTGGACCGGACCGAGTCGATTCTGCCTTGAGCCAAGAGTGCACCTTGAGCCATCGCGACCTGCCTTTCCTAGCCATCAAACCCCGTGTGAGTCAGCGTTGTCCCGTTTATCTGTGGTCTGTCTAGGGTTAATATAAGAGTGTGTCTAAGTGCCTGTCTTTCTATGCTGTCCCTCTTGTAGTTGTAATCTAACCTTCCGCCTTAATATAACCTCCTCCGGAGGTCTTGAGAACTGAACCCCTGGTGTCGTATTGTGTCATTATAACCCAGCCGGGTGTCTTCTTTTTCTTATTGAGCCAGCGTAGCGCGACTCCGTCGACGTCGAGTATAGTCGGGTAATTTGTGCGGACACGACGGCCATTCCGCTCGGCCCACCTTAACATCAAAGTCGTGTCTGTAACAATATATATATATATATATATATAATTATATATATATATATATATATAATTATATATATATATATATATATATATATATATATAATTATATATATATATATATATATATATATATATATATAGTTGTGGTTTTGAGTCTTGGTAAGGGTTGGTATAATAAAGGTTAAAAATTGCCCCCTCATATTTAGTCACACAAGCAACATGTAGCCCCATTTGTAGTATAGTTATTTCATAGTAAGTGTGAGAATAGTCCTTTTCCTATGTTAGTTCTGCGTTGAGTAGTGTCAGAAGAATAGGCCCTACTTCTACGGACTTTCCAGCTTCCCTAGCCTCATGCCCCTTTGCGCTTTGGTTCATTTTGGGCGAATTAACACGAGGCAGGCCTAGGAGGGTCGGGGTGGAGCCGAATGAGGGGCGGCAGAGAGCCGACGGTAAGCACGAGCCGCCAATCAGGGCTCACAACGTGGTGGTTGCAGCACTGGGTCATAGGGAGTTGTTGGAACGTCCGAGAAAGCGCAGGGCATATCTATATAACCAATCGCGCAAAGCCCCCAAGAGGACTAGCGCGGGAGGATTGATGAAGGAGGACTTGAGGACTCGCTGGTGAACGGAGCACTTGCACGCACTGACCAACCAAAGGAATCGTTGATGAGCAGGAGGTGAGAGCGTTCAAAGAACATTGAGAGATACGCGGGTAAAGCAAGACGCGCATGAACTGAAATACGCGATTTTATAAAGTGACGCTCAGTTGAGCTCTAACCCGAACTGCGTACAGTGCCTTCAGTTACGCGAGTGATAACGGCTGTGTATTCGTCAGCCACGCTGAGAGACGCGCAATGTCCCTTATCCCTCATCAGCTGCCCTTGTTCGGGAAACGCGCTACGAGGTTCCTTCCACCACCCTTTGCCATCTTCGCAGGACGCACGAGCACTGTGGAGAGCCGGACGGGGCCGTACCACGTCGACGCATCTGGCTGGGACCTCAATCCATCTGCAATTCCCTGTGTGAGTGTGACGGGCCCGCGTCCAGGGGATAAGACTGTTTAATTGCTGCTCTGTGTCTCTGCGTCCCAATCACTGTATATATGTGTGGGAATAATTAAACCTGTGTTCTTCCTTTTCCATTCGATCGCTCCTGTGATTTCCTCATTGGCTAAGCATGGTTCGAGTACAATCGCTCTAATCGGGTTCCATATCTAGGTAATTGCGCGGACCACGTGTACGCAATCTGCACGGCGTACTCACATTACACGTGGCTCATGTGAGGCTTGCTACCTCGGTTCAGTGGCGGCGCGGGTACTTAGGTACGAGCGAGAATTGGTCCCGAAACCCTATTTTGCGCTCGCCCGGAAAGGGCGTTTCAAGTCTCGGTTCCGCCAAGCCCAGCAAGACCAAGGGGCCTCATCCCCCCTTGGTACGGGGTAAAGGAGGGCGGCGTAGAACCGTAGCAATTGGTGTCAGGAGTGGCGTTTGGAACCCTGGACCAAATTTTTGGACAAAATCTTGGACACCAATTTTACATATTGGCAGTATCAATTGGTGGCGGGGAGTGGGATTTGGAACCCTAACCAAAATTTTTTTTGGACAAATTGCCTCCAAATTACGAGCAATCAAAATTTAGTTTTTGAAATCCTAAATTGTATACTCGTACCATGGCTAGTCAATGCGATCGAATGCCGGTGGGGGTAGAAGATGAGGTAGATGATCAGGAAGAATTAATGACCCAGGACCCACAGAAAGAGCTGGTAGACGAAGGAAGAATTGATGAGGGGCCGGCAGCATGGGTAGAAAATGGCGGCGCCTCGCACGTGGCCATGGCAGCCGAGCCTGCTGTGCGAACCGGGAGCAACATTGAATCATACCTAATTCAACTAATGGCAAAAATGAACAACCAAGAGGATAGTATGAAAGAAATAAGGGACGAAGCAAGGCGTAACGGGGACAAATCCACCAAAGAAATAAAAGAAATGGGGGACAAAACAAGAAGGGAAATTAAGCACGAAATTCGGGGACTAAATGATAACATGAATAAAATAAATGAAAGAATGGACACCCGAGGGGAGACATTAAAAAAAGATGAGGGAGGAATCCAGGTGTGAGATGGAAAAACTGGGGGAGGACATTGGGCGCAGGTTGAGTGAGGAGGTAGTATTGGGACACGACGAGGTGACGTGGTGTGAGGAACGCGTGGGGAGCGAGGTAGAGCGAGGCACCGCCAAGTTGACCGGGGGTCTAGAGAAATCGACGCGGGATGTAGAGGAGCCGAAGGTCGCCTAATTGGACAAATAAATTTCATGCGCGCCGGCGGTCGTCGATCTAGAAAAGGAAATAATTGGGGCCGAAGAGATGGCAGAGTCAGAAACTAAATCACAGAGGGAAGGAATGGAATGCACACAAAGTTCGTGTTTGCATCATGATGTCGTGCTTGCTGACAAAATGAAAAGTTTGCAGGTGCAGCCGGAGAAGGTCCCCAATGTGAGAAATAAAGGCGCGAATGTGTTTGGCGCGAAAAGTGTTTTGGCGCGCTTGGGACATGGACGAAAACCAGGCGGTCATGGAAGGTCCATTGTGTGGTGTACAAGGGCGACTGGCGTGCGTGTGAGAGAGAAGTGTGCACGGGAGCGCGAGTGTGTGTGTGAAAAGTGTGCGCCAGAGTGTGCGGTAGCGGGAGAGTGTGTTACAGAGTGTGCACGAGAAGAGTGCATGGAGAAAAAGTGTGCAATGATGATTGGGTGTGTACCAGGAGAGTGCAAACCCATGGGCGTTATGGAGTACGTAACGAGAGAGTGTGTAATGGAGTTTGTGGAAGGCGCGTGTGCGCCTGGTTTTGGGGTAGGAGAGTGCTTACTGAAGTGTGTGAGGGGCGTGAGTGCGCCTAGGCATGCTGCAACAGAATGTATGTAGTGTATGGGGGTGCCTGGGTGTGCGAGTGCGGAGTGGGTCGCAAGGTGTGGTGAGAACGCGGCTCAAGCATCGACACAGACGGGGTAGCGTTTAGCACGACGGATAGCCGACGTGAGCCCTCAGAGAGTTGTGTGCAGGAGGGACCGGCTGGGATCGGTGGCCCGGCGATTTCACCAGAACCGCAGTGCCCGACCCGTGCCGGACCCCATCCTGTATGGTTGGTTCCGCGCCATGGCGGAAAAGGCGAATGGCGAGGTTCAAGGGGAGGTAGGAGAGTTCGGAGCCGCGCACTTTTGCGGGTGCGGTGCTCCGACCGGGGCCGGTTGGGTCATCGTGTGGTGGGACCGTGAGGCCCTGCGCAGGGATGGGCCCCTGCACCTCGGCCCATCCATGCCTCCTCTCTTGGATCGAAAATGCCAGACAGACACCCCATACAGGAGACCAACCAACCGAATGGATCACTCGGCCTGCCGAGCCCCAGCCGTGACGAAAATGTATTTCCACACGAAGTGGCTCAAGTGTAGTGGACGGATGAGAATGGGGGGGGGGAATGGTACCCTACATGGGGGAATGGTGGTGCCACCATTCCTCAATCATGGCCCATGAGCATTAGATTAGGGGGATGGCGGTGACAGGCACATGGGGGTGCCAGCGATGATTACCTCCATGAAGCACCGAAACTAGCCGAGGGAAGGCTAGGATAATTGATAGGGATTTAGTAGACTGTAGAGGACATGAGAGTTAAGTAGTGACATTGTACTGTAGAGGGGACGTTAAGAGGTTAGATGGTTGATAATGACGAAGGGAGTGCTTAGTGTAAGGGATGACGGGGAAGCACGAGTTTTAGGGGAAAAGCAGCTAGATAGATGATGCTGTGTGTTTGAGGAATTGTGTGTGACCATAAAGGGAATTGTGTTTGAGCAGTGAGCACAAAAGGTGTGCGTGGAAAAAGGTGTGCTAGCACAAAAGGTGTGCGAATTTGGGGTGTGAGAAAAATGGTGTGTGAATAAGTGGTGTGGAATGCTTGGTGGGAATAAAAGTGTGGAATGCATCGTGCGAAGGACTGAATGGGGGGAGATGGACTCATTCACGAATGCCCGGGGTGGGTAGTGTAAAGTCAGGTAGTGCGCTTAGGTAAATTGTTTGGATATTGACACCTGTGGTGCAGGTAGTGGCAAGGTAGTGCTTTGGAGGGTGCATGAGTCTGTAGAATGGCTGGGCATGTGGTTTAATTGGTGCGTATGATTATTGGGGCACTCCGCCACTGGTAGTTTATCGGCCAGGTGAGGCCGCAGGTAGGCTCTGGGAGCCAGTTAGGGTAGTTGTGAGTAGTGTTGAGTGGGGCCCGAGGATCCCAGGAGAGGACCTGGGTAGCCCAATGCCAAGGAGGGCATCAGGGGGTGAAGAGCCAGGAGGGGCCTTCCCCAGTTTAGTTAGTCGCAGGAGCAGGTAACCTCGGGTGGTGACTTCAGTGGCGGAGGTGCGCAGGTAGGTAGACCTGCTAGTGGATCCACACGACCCAGCCCCGAAATTGTGCAAGGGCACAGTATGAAAATTGGGGAATGAGACCCAAATTCGTAGAGCACCGCAGAGTGGACAATGGGAATTCGGTTTTTAGAACCACATAGTTTAAAGGTGGCCGATTGGCAGGGCACGACCCCGGGTAGTTTAAATAAGTTAATGTCGGTAGTTTAGTTAGGATGAGAGAAATCCCTTCGCGCCATCCACAGCCATTCACCAAGGAGATGAAGCTCCACACCAAGGCTCTGTGAAACTGGTTTGAGTAAGTAAGACCCATCACGACATAGTGTGACATTGTGTTTGTTCCATCCCTTCTTTATTGGGAGGGATTGGTAGACGAATTCGGAAATAGAGGGGGATATGTGAGACCAGACGTAGGGACGAATTTGTAAATACAAGGAAGGGCTAGGGTAGTGTAGCCGACGTTGGGGGGTATGAACGGATAGGGACGAGCCTGCTCTGCTCGCTCTTCCGCGCCCCTCATGCTGCATTACCTTGTATTTTTGTGTACCTTTGTGCCCTTTCCACTTTGCTGGTGGTGCGTTGCCTCTCCCCCCACCCCAGGACCATTTTGGAGGAGGAACTGTGCAGCACCAGTGACCTGTGCAGCACGCATGCTGCACCATGTTACATTTATGTAGCAGAACTGCGCAGCACTTTGCTGCCATAGCCTTTTGTGTAACTTTGCTTCACATGTGCAGCACTTTTCTGCCACAACCACTTTGCTGCACATTATGACCCGTATGGACCACACGTTTTGTGTCCTTACACCTCTGCAGTGTAACACCTTGCTGCAGCATCACCTTGCATCTTCGGACCACTTGTTTTGAGTGGCATCAATGTCACGCAGTCGGACCACTTAAGATTGGCCCTGCTGGCAAAGACAAACAATAGACACATTTGTTGTACATTTTTATTATGGTGTGCTAGGAAAGAAGAATTGTAATTTTTATGCCACAGAAGATGCAAGAAGCAAGAAGCAAGATGCAAGAAGCAAGAAGCAAGTGTTGTGAACTTTTTGAGTGTGTATTTGTGTTTTGTTGTGCTTTCTCTTCCCCTCCAATCTTCTTTCCAAAAAGGACAGGTCCTGGGTCATAGAACTGTAAATAAGGTTAGGTTTTGTGCATGTATATAAAATGCTGCCCACCAGCTCTATGTTTAGTTTGAGAACAATTCCACAATTCGGTTAATTGTGGGCGTGATTCTGTTAGAGTAGCTACTCAACGCAGTAGGTTGGGACATATTTAGTGTTTTAAAACTGTCGCACCCACGGGTTAGATTATATGTTAGAGGAAAGCACACCTATATGTCACATGTAGAAGTAAAAGTTAGTCCCAGATCTTTCTCAAAACCGATCATTCCAATTCTTGTAGGTTCGACTCGAGGACGAGTCTAACGAGGGAGAGGGGGTAGTGTTGCGGTTTTGAGTATTGGAAACAGTTGGTATAATAAAGGTTAAAATTTCCCCCTCATGGTTAGTCACACAAGCAACATGTAGACTCATTTGTAGTATAGTTATTTCATAGTATGTGTGAGAATAGTCCTTTTCCTATGTTAGTTCGGCGTTGAGTAGAGTCAGAAGAATAGGCCCTACTTCTATGGACTTTCCAGCTTCCCTAGCCTCATGCCCCTTGGCACTGACTTTGGTTCATTTTGGGCGAATTAACACGAGGCAGGCCTAGGAGGGTCAGGGCGGAACCGAATGAGGGGCGGCAGAGAGCTGATGGTAAGCACGAGCCGCCAATCAGGGCTCACAGCATGGTGGTTGCAGCACTGCATCATAGGGTGTGGTTGGAACATCCGAGAAAGCGCAGGGCGTATCTATATAACCGATCGCGCAAAGCCCCCAAGAGGACTAGCAAGGGAGGACTGATGAAGGAGGACTTGAGGACTCGCAGGTGAACGGAGCACTCGCGCGCACTGACCAACCAAAGGAATCATTGATGAGCAGAAGTTGAGAGCGTTCAAATAACATTGGGAGATACGCGGGTAAAGGAAGATGCGCATGAACCTAAATACGCGCTTTTATAAAGTGACGCTCAGTTGAGCTCGAAGCCGAGCTGCGTACAGTGCCTTCAGTTACGCGAGTGATAACGGCTGTGTAACCGGCAGCCGCGATGAGAGACGCACACTGTCCCTTATCCCTCATCAGCTGCCCTTGTTCGGGAAACGCTCTACGAGGTTCGTTCCACCGCCTGTCGCCATCTTCGCGGGACGCACGAGGACCGTGGAGAGCCGGACGGGGCCGTTCCTGAACGACCACGTCGACGCGTCTCGCTGGGACATCAATCCATCTGCAATTCCCTGTGTGAGTGTGACAGGCCCACATCCAGGGGATAAGACTAAGACTGTTTAAGTGCTGCTCTGTGTCTCTGCGTCCCGATCACTGTATATATGTGTGGGAATAATTAAACCTGTGGTCTTCCTTTTCCAATCGATCGCTCCTGTGATTTCCTCATTGGCTTAGCATGGTACGAGTACAATCGCTCTAATCAGGTTCCATATCTAGGTAATTGCGCGGACCATGTGTACGCAATCCACTCGTCGTACTCACATTACACGTGGCTCATGGGAGGCTTGCTACCTCGTTTCCATGGCGGTGCAGGTACTTAGGTACAAGCGGGATTTGGTCCCGAAACCCTATTTTGCACTCGCCTGGAAAGGGCGTTTCAAGTCTCGGTTCCGCCAAGCCCAGAAAGACCAAGGGGCCTAATCCCCCCTTGGTAGGGGGTAAAGGAGGGCGGCGATGAACCATAACTATATATATATATATATATATATATATTGTTACAGACGCGGTTTTAGATGTTATTTTACCGAGCGGTTGGTATTACCGCGTCCGAACAGTTACTCCCCGATTAGAACCCGATTCCACCCGACGTTGACCAGATCGCACCGCAGATATTCAATCGGGAAACCTCTAAAGCGACCGAAAGAGAATGAAAAGAGAAGAAGACAGAGTACGGAGGAAGAACAGATTTATTATACACACACAAGCAATGGATGGAAGAAAGCAGTCACACAGCGAATCGTTAACTTACACTATTCATTTTACTTAACCCCAAGACAACGAGTAGGACAGACGACGTTCACACTTACACAGGGGATATTGCAGGCAGGTAGGGCTTGAGGTGGATTGCTTGAGAGGGAGGCAAGGTCGGAGGCAGCAGCTCTCAATTCCTCGCGGTTTTTGGCGGGAAAACCCTCCGTCGCGTATCCGCTGCTGTAGACGTCACGCGCTGGTTCGGCACACCTGCTCCTCTTCTTCTGGTGGAGCCGTCTCCCTCCTTTCAGCGCGTCTCTCCAAAGCTGGTTTCCTTGCCGAGTACCTCTCCTCTTTGGCTTGGAGCGTTTCGCATCTCACCGCTCCTCTTGGTGCCGCCTCTTCGCTCATCTCCCAGGTCATCTCTTGAAGCAGTCCCTTACAGTCGCTTTTATAACTCGGGGCGGAATCAAGCCGCCGGCTGCGAGGCACACCTACCGGTTCGCTCACCGCGGTGCTGATTGGACATGCGACCCTCTGGCTCACTCCTCCCCTCTATGACGAGGTGGAGACACGCCTTTCTTCTCCGAGATTAGCACATGGGCAATGGCGGCTTGCGGGATTGAACACAACTCGCACCCTTTTGAAAGGAACTTTGGAGAGCGGAGATGTTTGGGGAAATTGCAAGGGCCTACTCTTATTTTGTTTGATACAATGCAAAGTCAATCTAGTGGTAAACACATATTTAGCCTACATGGAATAAGGAAATACACTATTTAAAAAGATATATCGTGACCTGCGTGTAAGTTTCATGGAATTAGCTAGGAGGACGGCTGCGACCATTATTTACATTAACAGGGTGTTACCATACTTTTGTAACGTTCACATTGTAACGTTTTCACATTCGTTACACTTCCTCCAAAATTGTTACACTTCTCAAAAACCGTTACACTTCTCAAATTCGTTACACACTTCTCAAAACCGTTACACTGCACCCTCCTTTCTTCAGGCCCGTGCTCGGGCCTACTAAACTTTAACTTAGTGTGACACGTAGGTGTAATTCCCTCTACAATTAACCTGACCCTGAGTGTGACAATCTTAAAACACAAATAAGTATGTCCCCCTATTGCATTGCACCCTGTCTAACAGACTCAAGCCCACAGCTAACCGAATTACGGAATTATTCTCAAACTATACATTTACGGTGGGGAGCATTATTTACAGTGACGTGATTTCTTATTTACAACGCAACCCAGGACCTGTGTTTTTTTTTCTTTTTTCTTTTAGGGAACAAGAAAAAGAAATCCCTGTTGGGAGGGAGGAGACAGCATGCATTGCATCGATGCACCAGTACCAATACCACCAAAGCACCCAAAAGCACCAAAAGCACCACAAAGCACCAAATGCACCACAAAGCACCAAAAGCACCACTCGGTGCGCATTCACCATGGTTCATAATAAACACAACAAAACAACTGGTGGTGGTCTTCTCTTTCTCTGCTGGGCCGATGTTCTTCCCGACGTCTTCTGGCTTCATGCGGCCTACTTGGAAATATAAAAAAAGCACAACTTGTGTTCGTTTTTTTTTTTAGGGCCTCAGGGGCCAACTAAGGGTGGTCCACCTGTTTGGCATAGGTGCCACCTTACCGAGGTCCGCAAGCAAGATTCCCTCGCCACTATGGCCGGTCTCCAACAGAGGTGCCCTGCCCCAGAACCTGGGGTCCATCAAGTGGTACTTGGCCGCAGAACAGCGGTCCATAAAGTGGTACATCAACGCAATGCATGCTGGTTCTGGGAATCTCGGGCGCACAATGGCCACCTCACGCACGCTCCCCTCGGCACCCAATGGCGCACAGGTCATGTGGGAGACAAAAGAAAGACAATTGAGCTAGGGGTAAGGTCACAAGGGTACACGTCAATAAGGCAATGCAAGGCGAAATGCGTACGGAGGGCGAAGTGAGAAAGCTCGTCCCTACCGTACGTCACCCCCCTGTCACCTACACTACCCTTGCCCTTACCCCATATTTACAAAATCTACCCATTTACAAATTCTTCACTACTGTCACGTCTTCCCCATATTTCCCCTATACCAAATTCGTCTCCACAATCCCTCTACTTCAAAATTTGCCATCACCAAATTCATCATCAATCCTCATAAGGAGGCAGAGATGGAATTACGCACAATGTCACACCCACGTCATGATGCGTCTCACAATCCAAAACATTTGCACAGTAAAAAATAATCAAAACATGGCATGGAGTACCTGTCACCTCAGGTGAGTGGATGCAGATGGTGCGAGGAGACTTCATCCTAACTACTTTCTAAATGACATTAACACACTTTACACTACCCGGGGTCTCTCCCTGCCAATCCATTGGCCAACTTACACTATGGGTTCTAAAAACCAATTCCCATTGACCAAACTGTGGTGCTTCTCAATTTGGGGTCTCACTCCCCCGATTCATCTCCCGGTGCCTTCGCACAATTTCTGGGCTGCGACGTGTAGCTCTCCCAGCAGGTCTACCCACCTGCACACCTCCACCACTGCAGTTGCCACCCGAGCTTACCTAGCTCCTCACCCAAACCTAACTAACTGGGGAAGCTCTCCTGGCTCTGTCACCCCTTGGTGCCCTCTGGCACTGGGCTACCCAGGTCCGTCCTCCGGATCCTCGGGCCCCATCCACAACTACCGGCTCCCAGAGCCCACCTGCGGCCTCACCTGGCCGACATCCTCACAGTGGTGGAGTGCCCATTGCCCAACCAACTACACACACTAACAGGCTACACGCCCAGCCATTTCCACAACACTAATGCACCCATCCAAAGACCATTCTTTCACCCGCACCACAGATGCCAATATCCAACCACAATTTACCTGTACCCTCTACCTAACACTTACACTACCCGCCCCGGGTATCCGTGATGGGGGTCCACTGTTCCCCCATTCACACCTTCGCACCATCCACTCCACTCCACAATTTCCACCATACTCACTCCACGACCATCCATTCCAATACTCCAGATATTCCACACTACCATTTATTCCACACAGCCACATACACCTGTTGTTGCACAACTGTGCCCTCACACCTGGTGCCACCTGCACCCTCCTTTCTTCCTGGACCATTTGGTCAACACAACACGCAATCACCACTACTCCCTCATACATTGCTCCACACACCTGTTCAGTTGCACACCTGTGCAATCACACCTGTTCAATCACAAACACACGGCATCATCTCAGCTAACTACTCCCTTCTGAAACTTGCGCTTCCCAGTCGTCCCTTTAAACTATTGCGCTCCCACGTCATTATCAACCACACTAAACTACCTGCGTCCCCACTACAGGTATCAGTCACTATCTAAACCTTAACGTTACCTAATGTCATCTTCGCTAGATCCCTATCAATATAACCAAGCCCTCCCTGGCTCGGTTGTCATAGCCACCCCATAAACTATTGCGCATTTGCCCCCACCTGTGAGGGATGACAGAGTTGCCATCCCACCACATGGGGCATCTCCCACTACCAATTTTGCACATCAAATTTCAACAAATCAAACAATTTGCCATTTATTGCTAATCACCATACCGTCATCAAATTTTGCTTTTTTTCTAATTTCGGGGCCAAAACACTATCCTCATCACCCGTCTACCTATTACATCCTCTCGGTGCGCCAATTCCCTTCTAAAGCTCGGCTTCGTACAGCCGAGCCATGAACGCTGGTTCTTTTGTGCCGGCGGCTGGATGCGTCCGGCACTCGGTGCAGGGACGGGGGCTTACCCGGGCCGAGATCCCACGCACCACCTCGGCGTGGAGCCATCCAATGTCCCGATCTCGACCTGCCGGCACGTCTCAATAGAAAGTGGTCGCCATGACGACCCTTCCTATCGGGCTGCCCGCTCCGCCTAGTGGAGCCCGGACGCGGCCGTTCCAAGCGAGGCACAGCGTGGATCGCGTACGGCGGTTCTTTTGAAACCGCCGTGGTTCGGATCCCCGCTGTTCCTCGCGGCACGCGAAGCTGCCCGACGCGCACCGAGGGCCCGGTTCCGCTATAAGTCGTTCTAACCTCTAACCTGGTTACCGTCGATGCCTCACCTGTATGCTTACAAGCATACGCTACCCCTTTCTTGCTCATACATGCAGCCGTTTCCATGCTCCTCGTCGTACCTTTTCTTACACACCTCGGTACACTCATTCCGCTCACCGACTTGGTCACACACCTGACCACCGAACACCTTGGCACACATTCGTCGCTCGCACACCTCACCAACACACCTCTCCGTGCCCCCTCCTCGGTCACCTCCTCTGTGACAATCACGGGTGTGCTCTCACTCGCACACCCAACCACATGCCTCACTACCAATTCCAGCGTGCATTCCCACTCACGCTCTACCATTCCAGGTGTGCATCCTTCCATTCCAGGTGTACATCCTCGCTCACCTGTCACAACCAACTCACGCTCCTTGTCACTCTCACTACTCTCACCACCACTTTTGACAACGCACTCACCCTTACTCATGACAGCACACTCTTTCCTCGTGCACCTGTCCGTTACACACCTTTCTCGCGCATCCACTTGCGCACACTCTCCCGTTACACACTCTGTAACACTCACCACAGGTGTACACTCTTCCTTACCTTTGACAGCGCACTCACCACACCGCGCTTCCATGTACTCCCTCGCACACGCGCTATGACTGACTCACTCTTGACGGCACACTCACTCCTCGGCGTGCACTTTTTTTTCACACACCCCATGGTCGGACATTCTCGCACACCTCTTTTTTCGCACACCAGACCTGTCGCACACTTCACCAACGGCCTCTCACGAACACCCGGATCCAAACCAATCCCCAAGCCGACTGAAGCTTTCCTCACATCATGTACATTGCCACTCACCTCCGTACCTCGTCTCCGCACCTCTTTTGCCACCTGCAAACTCTTTATTTGGTTAGTGAGCATCACATCATGAGTTGAGCACCGACCTTGCACATATTCCATCACCTCCTCCTGGATTTCTCTTTTAGTTTCTGTCCGTCCCTTCTTAATTTCACTCACCTCTTCTTCCACTTCCTCTAATTTTTGTTTAACCTCTTTTATTTCTCGGTGCGTCTCCTCAAGTTCATCCTCTAAGGATACCGTGACCGTCTCTATGTGCATCCTTACCTCCCGGTCCTTTGTCTCCATTATCTCTGTCACCTCGTCCACCCTCATTGTCAGTTCCTCACGTACCATCTGGCATTGCCTCTGCGTCGCTATTAATTCGTTTTTAATTTCTTTTTGTGTCGCCTTTAACCCTCCTAGTACCGCAGTGTTCTTTTGAACCTGCTCCACTAGTTCTTTTTGTCCCTCCGTCAGCTGTTCCACCTCCTCCGTTAGATCTTCTATTCCCCCTTGTAACTTTGCCGTATTATTTCTCACCTCTTTCTCCATACGCTTCTCACCTCGCTTTACCTCCTCGTGTAGCCCCGAGACCTCCTCACCTACACCTCGTCGTATCCCCTCTTTCATCTCCTCCATCTCTTTTGTAGATGCCACCCTCATCTGTCCCAATTCATCCCTCTGAGCATCCAGTTTACTTTCTAACCCGATTTGCACCTCCTCTATCTGGTTCCCCATTCGTTTGATTTCCCGGGCAGATTGTTCCCCTATTTCCCGCAATTTGTCCTCCATCCTATTTTCTAACCCCATTAACCCATTTTTCACCTCTTTTATCCCGTTGTCTAATCCCTCACCGGTACCCCTCGCTTCGTCCCTCATTACCCCCATTTGCTCATTCTGAGCCTCCATCCGGTTCCCCATTACCCCCATTTTTGCTTCCAATCGCTCACCCTGAGCCTCCATACTGTTTTTCAAACCTCCAATTTGGTCTCTCATTTGTCCCATAAGGGCCCTCATTTGCAGGAAGAAAAGGTTCGAATCCACCAGCGGCGCTGCTACGGTCGCGGGCGGCGTGGCCATGTGTGAGGCGCCATTTTGCACGCCCGTAACCTCGTGCGCGAGGGCGCCATTTTGTGCGTCTGATACCCCCTCAACTGCCTCCTCATTGCTCTCCTCCTCCCTTTCTTCCCCTAAGTCCTGGGTTACCCCTAACCCGTCTATCTCCCCCACCGACATCCGATCGCCTTGATTGTCCATGGCGCGATCTCAAAATTCGGGTTTTATAAAACAAAATAAATTTCGGCAGCTTGTAATTTTGAGCGCGTTAAGCGCGCTTCGGGTCCGATCTCACTCCTCGACACCAATTGTTACTCTAATAGTACAATTGGTGTTCCAAAATTTGGGCCTAACAAATTCAGTCCCAGGTCCGAATCCAACTCCTGACAACCAATTGTTACAGACGCGGTTTTAGATGTTATTTTACCGAGCGGTTGGTATTACCGCGTCCGAACAGTTACTCCCCGATTAGAACCCGATTCCACCCGACGTTGACCAGATCGCACCGCAGATATTCAATCGGGAAACCTCTAAAGCGACCGAAAGAGAATGAAAAGAGAAGAAGACAGAGTACGGAGGAAGAACAGATTTATTATACACACACAAGCAATGGATGGAAGAAAGCAGTCACACAGCGAATCGTTAACTTACACTATTCATTTTACTTAACCCCAAGACAACGAGTAGGACAGACGACGTTCACACTTACACAGGGGATATTGCAGGCAGGTAGGGCTTGAGGTGGATTGCTTGAGAGGGAGGCAAGGTCGGAGGCAGCAGCTCTCAATTCCTCGCGGTTTTTGGCGGGAAAACCCTCCGTCGCGTATCCGCTGCTGTAGACGTCACGCGCTGGTTCGGCACACCTGCTCCTCTTCTTCTGGTGGAGCCGTCTCCCTCCTTTCAGCGCGTCTCTCCAAAGCTGGTTTCCTTGCCGAGTACCTCTCCTCTTTGGCTTGGAGCGTTTCGCATCTCACCGCTCCTCTTGGTGCCGCCTCTTCGCTCATCTCCCAGGTCATCTCTTGAAGCAGTCCCTTACAGTCGCTTTTATAACTCGGGGCGGAATCAAGCCGCCGGCTGCGAGGCACACCTACCGGTTCGCTCACCGCGGTGCTGATTGGACATGCGACCCTCTGGCTCACTCCTCCCCTCTATGACGAGGTGGAGACACGCCTTTCTTCTCCGAGATTAGCACATGGGCAATGGCGGCTTGCGGGATTGAACACAACTCGCACCCTTTTGAAAGGAACTTTGGAGAGCGGAGATGTTTGGGGAAATTGCAAGGGCCTACTCTTATTTTGTTTGATACAATGCAAAGTCAATCTAGTGGTAAACACATATTTAGCCTACATGGAATAAGGAAATACACTATTTAAAAAGATATATCGTGACCTGCGTGTAAGTTTCATGGAATTAACTAGGAGGACGGCTGCGACCATTATTTACATTAACAGGGTGTTACCATACTTTTGTAACGTTCACATTGTAACGTTTTCACATTCGTTACACTTCCTCCAAAATTGTTACACTTCTCAAAAACCGTTACACTTCTCAAATTCGTTACACACTTCTCAAAACCGTTACACTGCACCCTCCTTTCTTCAGGCCCGTGCTCGGGCCTACTAAACTTTAACTTAGTGTGACACGTAGGTGTAATTCCCTCTACAATTAACCTGACCCTGAGTGTGACAATCTTAAAACACAAATAAGTATGTCCCCCTATTGCATTGCACCCTGTCTAACAGACTCAAGCCCACAGCTAACCGAATTACGGAATTATTCTCAAACTATACATTTACGGTGGGGAGCATTATTTACAGTGACGTGATTTCTTATTTACAACGCAACCCAGGACCTGTGTTTTTTTTTCTTTTTTCTTTTAGGGAACAAGAAAAAGAAATCCCTGTTGGGAGGGAGGAGACAGCATGCATTGCATCGATGCACCAGTACCAATACCACCAAAGCACCCAAAAGCACCAAAAGCACCACAAAGCACCAAATGCACCACAAAGCACCAAAAGCACCACTCGGTGCGCATTCACCATGGTTCATAATAAACACAACAAAACAACTGGTGGTGGTCTTCTCTTTCTCTGCTGGGCCGATGTTCTTCCCGACGTCTTCTGGCTTCATGCGGCCTACTTGGAAATATAAAAAAAGCACAACTTGTGTTCGTTTTTTTTTTTAGGGCCTCAGGGGCCAACTAAGGGTGGTCCACCTGTTTGGCATAGGTGCCACCTTACCGAGGTCCGCAAGCAAGATTCCCTCGCCACTATGGCCGGTCTCCAACAGAGGTGCCCTGCCCCAGAACCTGGGGTCCATCAAGTGGTACTTGGCCGCAGAACAGCGGTCCATAAAGTGGTACATCAACGCAATGCATGCTGGTTCTGGGAATCTCGGGCGCACAATGGCCACCTCACGCACGCTCCCCTCGGCACCCAATGGCGCACAGGTCATGTGGGAGACAAAAGAAAGACAATTGAGCTAGGGGTAAGGTCACAAGGGTACACGTCAATAAGGCAATGCAAGGCGAAATGCGTACGGAGGGCGAAGTGAGAAAGCTCGTCCCTACCGTACGTCACCCCCCTGTCACCTACACTACCCTTGCCCTTACCCCATATTTACAAAATCTACCCATTTACAAATTCTTCACTACTGTCACGTCTTCCCCATATTTCCCCTATACCAAATTCGTCTCCACAATCCCTCTACTTCAAAATTTGCCATCACCAAATTCATCATCAATCCTCATAAGGAGGCAGAGATGGAATTACGCACAATGTCACACCCACATCATGATGCGTCTCACAATCCAAAACATTTGCACAGTAAAAAATAATCAAAACATGGCATGGAGTACCTGTCACCTCAGGTGAGTGGATGCAGATGGTGCGAGGAGACTTCATCCTAACTACTTTCTAAATGACATTAACACACTTTACACTACCCGGGGTCTCTCCCTGCCAATCCATTGGCCAACTTACACTATGGGTTCTAAAAACCAATTCCCATTGACCAAACTGTGGTGCTTCTCAATTTGGGGTCTCACTCCCCCGATTCATCTCCCGGTGCCTTCGCACAATTTCTGGGCTGCGACGTGTAGCTCTCCCAGCAGGTCTACCCACCTGCACACCTCCACCACTGCAGTTGCCACCCGAGCTTACCTAGCTCCTCACCCAAACCTAACTAACTGGGGAAGCTCTCCTGGCTCTGTCACCCCTTGGTGCCCTCTGGCACTGGGCTACCCGGGTCCGTCCTCCGGATCCTCGGGCCCCATCCACAACTACCGGCTCCCAGAGCCCACCTGCGGCCTCACCTGGCCGACATCCTCACAGTGGTGGAGTGCCCAACCAACTACACACACTAACAGGCTACACGCCCAGCCATTTCCACAACACTAATGCACCCATCCAAAGACCATTCTTTCACCCGCACCACAGATGCCAATATCCAACCACAATTTACCTGTACCCTCTACCTAACACTTACACTACCCGCCCCGGGTATCCGTGATGGGGGTCCACTGTTCCCCCATTCACACCTTCGCACCATCCACTCCACTCCACAATTTCCACCATACTCACTCCACGACCATCCATTCCAATACTCCAGATATTCCACACTACCATTTATTCCACACAGCCACATACACCTGTTGTTGCACAACTGTGCCCTCACACCTGGTGCCACCTGCACCCTCCTTTCTTCCTGGACCATTTGGTCAACACAACACGCAATCACCACTACTCCCTCATACATTGCTCCACACACCTGTTCAGTTGCACACCTGTGCAATCACACCTGTTCAATCACAAACACACGGCATCATCTCAGCTAACTACTCCCTTCTGAAACTTGCGCTTCCCAGTCGTCCCTTTAAACTATTGCGCTCCCACGTCATTATCAACCACACTAAACTACCTGCGTCCCCACTACAGGTATCAGTCACTATCTAAACCTTAACGTTACCTAATGTCATCTTCGCTAGATCCCTATCAATATAACCAAGCCCTCCCTGGCTCGGTTGTCATAGCCACCCCATAAACTATTGCGCATTTGCCCCCACCTGTGAGGGATGACAGAGTTGCCATCCCACCACATGGGGCATCTCCCACTACCAATTTTGCACATCAAATTTCAACAAATCAAACAATTTGCCATTTATTGCTAATCACCATACCGTCATCAAATTTTGCTTTTTTTCTAATTTCGGGGCCAAAACACTATCCTCATCACCCGTCTACCTATTACATCCTCTCGGTGCGCCAATTCCCTTCTAAAGCTCGGCTTCGTACAGCCGAGCCATGAACGCTGGTTCTTTTGTGCCGGCGGCTGGATGCGTCCGGCACTCGGTGCAGGGACGGGGGCTTACCCGGGCCGAGATCCCACGCACCACCTCGGCGTGGAGCCATCCAATGTCCCGATCTCGACCTGCCGGCACGTCTCAATAGAAAGTGGTCGCCATGACGACCCTTCCTATCGGGCTGCCCGCTCCGCCTAGTGGAGCCCGGACGCGGCCGTTCCAAGCGAGGCACAGCGTGGATCGCGTACGGCGGTTCTTTTGAAACCGCCGTGGTTCGGATCCCCGCTGTTCCTCGCGGCACGCGAAGCTGCCCGACGCGCACCGAGGGCCCGATTCCGCTATAAGTCGTTCTAACCTCTAACCTGGTTACCGTCGATGCCTCACCTGTATGCTTACAAGCATACGCTACCCCTTTCTTGCTCATACATGCAGCCGTTTCCATGCTCCTCGTCGTACCTTTTCTTACACACCTCGGTACACTCATTCCGCTCACCGACTTGGTCACACACCTGACCACCGAACACCTTGGCACACATTCGTCGCTCGCACACCTCACCAACACACCTCTCCGTGCCCCCTCCTCGGTCACCTCCTCTGTGACAATCACGGGTGTGCTCTCACTCGCACACCCAACCACATGCCTCACTACCAATTCCAGCGTGCATTCCCACTCACGCTCTACCATTCCAGGTGTGCATCCTTCCATTCCAGGTGTACATCCTCGCTCACCTGTCACAACCAACTCACGCTCCTTGTCACTCTCACTACTCTCACCACCACTTTTGACAACGCACTCACCCTTACTCATGACAGCACACTCTTTCCTCGTGCACCTGTCCGTTACACACCTTTCTCGCGCATCCACTTGCGCACACTCTCCCGTTACACACTCTGTAACACTCACCACAGGTGTACACTCTTCCTTACCTTTGACAGCGCACTCACCACACCGCGCTTCCATGTACTCCCTCGCACACGCGCTATGACTGACTCACTCTTGACGGCACACTCACTCCTCGGCGTGCACTTTTTTTTCACACACCCCATGGTCGGACATTCTCGCACACCTCTTTTTTCGCACACCAGACCTGTCGCACACTTCACCAACGGCCTCTCACGAACACCCGGATCCAAACCAATCCCCAAGCCGACTGAAGCTTTCCTCACATCATGTACATTGCCACTCACCTCCGTACCTCGTCTCCGCACCTCTTTTGCCACCTGCAAACTCTTTATTTGGTTAGTGAGCATCACATCATGAGTTGAGCACCGACCTTGCACATATTCCATCACCTCCTCCTGGATTTCTCTTTTAGTTTCTGTCCGTCCCTTCTTAATTTCACTCACCTCTTCTTCCACTTCCTCTAATTTTTGTTTAACCTCTTTTATTTCTCGGTGCGTCTCCTCAAGTTCATCCTCTAAGGATACCGTGACCGTCTCTATGTGCATCCTTACCTCCCGGTCCTTTGTCTCCATTATCTCTGTCACCTCGTCCACCCTCATTGTCAGTTCCTCACGTACCATCTGGCATTGCCTCTGCGTCGCTATTAATTCGTTTTTAATTTCTTTTTGTGTCGCCTTTAACCCTCCTAGTACCGCAGTGTTCTTTTGAACCTGCTCCACTAGTTCTTTTTGTCCCTCCGTCAGCTGTTCCACCTCCTCCGTTAGATCTTCTATTCCCCCTTGTAACTTTGCCGTATTATTTCTCACCTCTTTCTCCATACGCTTCTCACCTCGCTTTACCTCCTCGTGTAGCCCCGAGACCTCCTCACCTACACCTCGTCGTATCCCCTCTTTCATCTCCTCCATCTCTTTTGTAGATGCCACCCTCATCTGTCCCAATTCATCCCTCTGAGCATCCAGTTTACTTTCTAACCCGATTTGCACCTCCTCTATCTGGTTCCCCATTCGTTTGATTTCCCGGGCAGATTGTTCCCCTATTTCCCGCAATTTGTCCTCCATCCTATTTTCTAACCCCATTAACCCATTTTTCACCTCTTTTATCCCGTTGTCTAATCCCTCACCGGTACCCCTCGCTTCGTCCCTCATTACCCCCATTTGCTCATTCTGAGCCTCCATCCGGTTCCCCATTACCCCCATTTTTGCTTCCAATCGCTCACCCTGAGCCTCCATACTGTTTTTCAAACCTCCAATTTGGTCTCTCATTTGTCCCATAAGGGCCCTCATTTGCAGGAAGAAAAGGTTCGAATCCACCAGCGGCGCTGCTACGGTCGCGGGCGGCGTGGCCATGTGTGAGGCGCCATTTTGCACGCCCGTAACCTCGTGCGCGAGGGCGCCATTTTGTGCGTCTGATACCCCCTCAACTGCCTCCTCATTGCTCTCCTCCTCCCTTTCTTCCCCTAAGTCCTGGGTTACCCCTAACCCGTCTATCTCCCCCACCGACATCCGATCGCCTTGATTGTCCATGGCGCGATCTCAAAATTCGGGTTTTATAAAACAAAATAAATTTCGGCAGCTTGTAATTTTGAGCGCGTTAAGCGCGCTTCGGGTCCGATCTCACTCCTCGACACCAATTGTTACTCTAATAGTACAATTGGTGTTCCAAAATTTGGGCCTAACAAATTCAGTCCCAGGTCCGAATCCAACTCCTGACAACCAATTGTTACAGACGCGGTTTTAGATGTTATTTTACCGAGCGGTTGGTATTACCGCGTCCGAACAGTTACTCCCCGATTAGAACCCGATTCCACCCGACGTTGACCAGATCGCACCGCAGATATTCAATCGGGAAACCTCTAAAGCGACCGAAAGAGAATGAAAAGAGAAGAAGACAGAGTACGGAGGAAGAACAGATTTATTATACACACACAAGCAATGGATGGAAGAAAGCAGTCACACAGCGAATCGTTAACTTACACTATTCATTTTACTTAACCCCAAGACAACGAGTAGGACAGACGACGTTCACACTTACACAGGGGATATTGCAGGCAGGTAGGGCTTGAGGTGGATTGCTTGAGAGGGAGGCAAGGTCGGAGGCAGCAGCTCTCAATTCCTCGCGGTTTTTGGCGGGAAAACCCTCCGTCGCGTATCCGCTGCTGTAGACGTCACGCGCTGGTTCGGCACACCTGCTAATCTTCTTCTGGTGGAGCCGTCTCCCTCCTTTCAGCGCGTCTCTCCAAAGCTGGTTTCCTTGCCGAGTACCTCTCCTCTTTGGCTTGGAGCGTTTCGCTTCTCACCGCTCCTCTTGGTGCCGCCTCTTCGCTCATCTCCCAGGTCATCTCTTGAAGCAGTCCCTTACAGTCGCTTTTATAACTCGGGGCGGAATCAAGCCGCCGGCTGCGAGGCACACCGACCGGTTCGCTCACCGCGGTGCTGATTGGACATGCGACCCTCTGGCTCACTCCTCCCCTCTATGGCGAGGTGGAGACACGCCTTTCTTCTCCGAGATTAGCACATGGGCAATGGCGGCTTGCGGGATTGAACACAACTCACACCCTTTTGAAAGGAACTTTGGAGAGCGGAGATGTTTGGGGAAATTGCAAGGGCCTACTCTTATTTTGTTTGATACAATGCAAAGTCAATCTAGTGGGAAACACATATTTAGCCTACATGGAATAAGGAAATACACTATTTAAAAAGATATATCGTGACCTGCGTGTAAGTTTCATGGAATTAACTAGGAGGACGGCTGCGACCATTATTTACATTAACAGGGTGTTACCATACTTTTGTAACGTTCACATTGTAACGTTTTCACATTCGTTACACTTCCTCCAAAATTGTTACACTTCTCAAAAACCGTTACACTTCTCAAATTCGTTACACACTTCTCAAAACCGTTACAATATATATACATATATATATATATATATATATATATATATATATATATATATATATATATACATATACATATTGTTGCGGAAATGAGGATTGCATTTTTTTTATTGTGTACTATATGTTGTGTAATATTGCTTATTCTGACCCTCCTTGCTCCAGTGTTGTGTAATGGTCAAAAGGGCGTCCCGTAATTAGTCCATCAAGCAAACACCTCAGCCAATCATAGATTTCCCTCTTTTGTTGGTAGTTATATCTTTATTATGTGTCAGAGTAAGGCCTTGTTTTCCATTAACGTGAGTAGATGATAAATGTTGCTTCTGGGACACCTCCGTTTAACATGGGAAATCCCTATCTAATGTCATTTACCCCCCTGTCTTTTTCAAAAACCATAAACACCTCTATTTCTCCCTCTAGGCCTCTATGAACCTATAATCCTTCTCACCTTATGAACCTATGATCCTTCTCGCCTTATGAACCTATGATTTTCTTCCTTTATGAACCTATAATCCTTCTAGCCTTATGAACCTATGATCATTCTCACTTCCATGTAAATTTCCCTCTCACCATCACTTTTCTTCATTTCCCCTTAACACCTCTATTCCTGACCCCCTTGGTCCTATGGGCCTTTTTCTCTTACTATCAATGATCATTGTTGTTCATTGATCATTGATTATGTTCGGGTCCTGTGCCACACACTTTTTGTTAAGCTCCGCGCCACTTTTTGCTAAGCTCCGCCCATTTTTTGTGAAGCTCCGCCCACTTTTTATTAAGCTCCGCCCACTTTTTGGTAGGCCCGCCCACTTTTTGGTAGGTCCCGCCCACTTTTTGGTAGGCCCCGCCCACGTTTTACTAAAGCCCACCCACTTTATAAACTCTCCAGCATTACATTATTTTTAGTTAAGACATTACATCATTTTCTGTTGAAACATTACATCATTTTCTGTTGAAACATTACATCATTTTCTGTTGAAACATTACATCATTTTCTGTTGAAACATTACATCATTTTCTGTTGAAACATTACATCATTTTCTGTTGAGACATTACATCATTTCCAGTTAAGACATGCCCAGACTTGCCCACACTTGCCCACACTTGCCCAAGGGAATTTCCACAGGAAATGACACACCCAGTCTTTCTTATAAAAGGCACTAACCACACAGGCCTTTTCAAACACACTTCCTGCTTCACTTGAGAATGGACTACTATGCTGAAAAGGAGTTGGATAACTTTGACATTCCTTGGAGTCCTACTACCTGTGTGGAGCTCAACCTTCAGATTGATGAACTGGACTCGAACCTCTTATCAATGGAGGTAAGTTTATTTATTTATTTATTTATTTATTTATTTTTTTTGTATTTTTTATTTTTTATTTTTTTGTATTTTTTTTTTTTTTTTTTTTGTATTTTTTTTTTGTATTTTTTTTTTTTTTTTTTTTTTTTTTTTAAGACAAGACTCGTGTAAGAGTCAGCAAAGTTTCTTTTAATATTCATAGAGCTTGATTTATATAAATAATAATATTGTATTAAATTAATACGTTGTTATTTTCTCTCACAGGAAATTGTATCTGAGATACAAAATGAAAATACTACTTTTGCCACAACCTGGGGTGAAATGATGATTGATTTGTTTGAAGACCTTTTGAACAACCAAGACCCACAGAATGAGTTCTACCTTGATGACCCAGCCAAAGAGTTATACCTTGGAGACTCAATAAATTTGGGAAAAACAAATTATGAGGTCTGCCTAGATGGTTCTAACTGTGGAGCCTACCTTGGAGACTCACTAAATTTGGGAAAAACAAATTATGAGGTCTGCCTAGATGGTTCTAACTGTGGAGCCTACCTTGGAGACTCACTAAATTTGGGAAAAACAAATTATGAGGTCTGCCTAGATGGTTCTAACTTTGGAGCCTACCTTGGAGACTCACTAAATTTGGGAAAAACAAATTATGAGGTCTGCCTAGATGGTTCTAACTGTGGAGCCTACCTTGGAGACTCACTAAATTTCATAAAATTAGGAAAAGAGTTTTACCTTGGAGACTTTGAAAACTGGTTTCGTTTTGGAGACTCTAGCTGTGTGGAGCTAAACCTTCACCTTGATAAACTCGATTCAAATTTCTCATCAATGAAGGTAATATTTTATTTTAATATACATATAATAATTGTGTATTAAATGTAAAAAATAATTAATTAATACGTTGTTATTTTCTCTCACAGGAAATTGTATCTGAGATTCAAAATGAAAATACCACTTTTGCCACAACCTGGGGTGAAATGATCGATTTGTTTAAAGACCTTTTGAGCAACCATGACCAAGAGAACGAGTTTTACCTTGATAATCCAACGAAAGAGTTTTACCTTGGAGGCTCTTTGGATTCTAAAGCAATGAACAATGTTCTTTCTTTAATGACGTTTGATTTAAGGTAAGTTCAGTTGATTAATAATCAATTAAAGTATATGTTATTTCATTCAATATTAGATAAGTAATATATTTCTTTTTTTACATGTATTTCAGCAATATCAAGAAAGTTCAGAGAAGAAGATGCTGGAAAATACTTTCTTCCCATTTCTACTTTTTCCAACTTGAAAGCCTTGAAAGACAGAATTGGAGGAAGAGGAAAAATATATATTTTGAAATACGTATTAAAAAACATTTTAAAAAAATATTGAAATACGTATTTAAAAAAAGAAAAGGAAAAAAAGATTATGCTAGGGTTAGGGTTGGGATTTTGAATGTGAGGGTTAGGGATGGGGTTGGGTTAATGGGTTAGGGATGGGTTGGGTTAGGGTTGGGATTTTGAATGTGAGGGTTAGGGATGGGTTGGGTAAGGGATGGGGATGGGTTAGGGATTGGGTTGGGTTAGGGTTCTAGATGTGAGGTGAATTTTTGAATGAATGTCAAACCTCACAGACTCATTTATCTTATATTTATCATTGAATTGTTTTTAAAAAGTTGAGAAAAGATAAATAGAATTGGAAGGTCATACAAAGAGATGGAGTTAAGAACTTTTTTTTAATGGTTGATGTAATGGATTCAGTTGTTTTGACTAACAAATATGGTGTTTTAATGTGGGGGTTGGGTTAGGGTTTGTACATTATTATGACCCACTCACACACACAAAAGTTAAGCCCCAACTAAAAAAGTTGTGGGATTCTGTGTTTGGGGTTCACAGATTTAAAAACGTATCCCCATGATACACACAAATGTTAAGCCCCAACTAAAAAGTTGTGGGATTCTGTGTTTGGGGTTCACAGATTTAAAAACGTATCCCCGTTATACACACAAAAGTTAAGCCCCAACTAAAAAGTTGTGGGATTCTGTGTTTGGGGTTCACAGATTTAAAAACGTATCCCCATTATACACACAAAAGTTAAGCCCCAACTAAAAAGTTGTGGGATTCTGTGTTTGGGGTTCACAGATTTAAAAACGTATCCCCATTATACACACAAAAGTTAAGCCCCAACTAAAAAGTTGTGGGATTCTGTGTTTGGGGTTCACAGATTTAAAAACGTATCCCCATTACATTTTTTTATTTATTTATTATTTTCAAGGGTTATCAGCTTTGTTTTTTGTAATTCCTGTGAATAAAATGACCCTAAGATTTCTTCTCCATTTAAATCATATAATTTGTAGGTCCAAGGGACTGTATCCATTACATCAACGATTTTAAATAATTCATTAGTCCATTTTTTTGTATAACCTTTCTCAAAATGGCTTTTCCATCTGTATATTCTTACAATATCACCAACTTTGAACTTCGGTTTTCTCAAATTAATCTCCTTTTCATATTCTAATTTTGTAAATGATTCTGATGGTTTTGATTTTGTTGATGAATGAACTGTATTATTGTAATTATCTACAATACCCTGAATTAAATACACCCATTTTTGAGAACCGAGTTGTGTGAATTTCTTATATAATTTCTCTTTCAAAGTACGATTAAAACGCTCAATAACAACTGCTTTTCCTTCATTAAAGGTGCTGTATAATTTAATACCCTTCCCCTTAAGAAATTTCATAAATATTTTGTTATAGAACTCTGTTCCCTCATCGGTCCACAGTTTCTTTGGTTTTCTTTTATCCCTATCAAATATTAGCTTAAAGGATAACATTAAAGTATCACCCTTTTTATTTTTTAAAGGAACAACCCAGGCAAATCTACTCCTCAAATGAATAACGGTTAAAGCATACCTGTATCCCCTGTCATTATTCAATTCAATTAAATCAGCGGACCATATGTAGTCAGTGTCTTTGGAATAAACCTTCCTTCTTTTAAACTTGGTGATTATAGGTTTGTGTAATTCTTCAGCCAAAAGCTCCTCAGTCTTGATGACATCATTAGAGCCTAATAGTTTTTTGAGGGTGAATAACCAAGACCAAGTTTCAATTTAGCGTTTATCAAATTTCTCACAATAAACCTATCAACTTTCTCTCTCAACGTTGGATTTTGTATCAAAGACAAATTATACAACATTTCTCTGTCGGCTTTATGTTTTTCAGTCAACGTAGTGGTTTTCCCATAAGCAATATCATGCTTCATACACACTTCATCAACCCTATTTGTAGGTTTAGACCAAGGTTTAGGATTGTCAGCCTCATCTAATCTTTTATCCAAGTTTGTTCCTGGGCCACAGAAAGAATACCCTGGAAGGTGTAATTCCCCTGGAATTCCAGTTGTTGTAAATTTGCTACCTGACAAAAACTTTTGTATGTCTCCTCCACTTTTAGGAGAGATGAATTGACTCTTTTTAGAGCCACACACTTGACATATTCCTTTTTGATAAACTCTATTATTTTTAGCTTTAACATAAGAGATATTTTTAGATTTAGTTTTCTTTTTACATTTGAGACAATAACTCATATTTATTTATGAGAAAAAGTCCTACATAGTGCCAAAACCTTTTTGGTTTTCAACATATACATTTCTATCTTGATTTTTAAAACATAAAGAATCCTTAGAAATGGCTTCACTCTCTCCTCCATTTATTTACAAATAAAATTAACTAAAGTCAATAACACCAACATCATCAACTATATGTTGTATATCTGCGCTCTGAATTCATTATAGCAAATTTAAAAACCAATATGTTCGTAAGAGTCATTAATTCTTTATTTTCCTCTTCAGTGCGTTGAGATTTATTTATTTGCCGTAATACCTTCAATCTTTCATTAATCTCAGGAATGGTCATATTTTTATATTTTTCCACCCTCTCTCTTTCCTCCCTCTCCTCCTTCTCCTTCTCCTCCTTCTCCTTTTTCTCCCTTTCATCCTTCTCCTTTTTCTCCCTCTCCTCCTTCTCCTTTTTCTCCCTTTCCTCCGTCGCCTTTTTCTCCCTTTCCTCCTCCTTTTTCTCTCTTTCCTCCTTCTCTTCTTCAACTCCTTCCTCATCCCTTGCTACCCTTGAGCTTGAGCCCCAAAGAATATTATACATATACTCATCTGGATTTTGAGATATTCTTGTATCTATAATTATTTTTCTCATAATAGGATACCAATAAGATTTGTTGACGATTTCTAAAAGAGTTTTATATTTCATAACTTTGAGAAGTTCATTTTTATTTAATATTTTAAACAAGTCTCTATTTGTGGGTTTAACAATATCACTATAAGGCCAGTTTTTAATGACAAAATTCCCATGTATATGCTCCAAATCATAAGGTATGTAATACCGAGCACCCTTTTCTTGAAGGTATCCTTGAATACAAAAATTATAATTCTCTTGTAGTCTTCTTCCTGCCATTTATGTATCAGAATTATATGTGAGATTAATATTATGACAGGTAATACCACCCCATCTTCCCACTACCAAATCGGTTTGTATTCCTCGGCTTTCTATCCTTATCTCATTACCTTCCTTCTTTGTCATGCGAACCATCGCTATACTATCATATATTTTTCTTTTCTTAAAATCACGTATTTGTTGTTTACTAATTGTACTTCCACATAAATCCTTATCTTCACCAAGTGGATAATATTCTTCTTTACGAGACTGATTTAAATCATGTAGGTCTTCTATGTTTATTGAAAAAGACCAATTATACCCTAAATCAGGCATATCATACCCCCATTTATTAATTCGCATATTAACTAAATGTCCTTCTTTATAAAATTCAATTGTAAGCAGGTAGTTAAATTCAATGAGGAAAGGTGTATGGTCAGTATAACCGGGTGTTGTGGTTGTAAATTTTACTTGTTTAACAAAACGTGCTGTTTTCTTTAAAAATATATATTGTGATAAATCACTTAATCTAATTAAGTCATTCGCATCTGTAGGGTTTGGATAATTGATTAATTTATAAGTATTCTTCATATTAATATTTTTACTTACACTATATTTTTGTCGTTCAGCCTGTGCCTTTGTATAATAATTTGATAAATCAATATCCTGAGAGGATTTTCCAAAGATAGAACCATCTTTTCCAACATAAGTCATTTATATTAGATTAAAAATGATATCATAAAAATTTTCATTATTGTTGAGTTGAAATAATACATATAAACATAATTGACCACAACATTTAGAATTAATTTCTTGAACTTGAAATGTTTGATAAACACCATTCTGTAAGAATTGTATTACTTCAACAGGTGGTGGCATACCATAACTATCAAAATAATATTTATCCTGACTAATATGAATACAAACCCAATGAGTACCATTCTGTGTGTCTAAATTCATAATAATATTCATTGTATTCTTGGACAACTTTTTTAATTCATCTCTCATACAAATAACCACATTATCAATTTTTAGTTTTTTACAATATTTAGTAAGTTCTATATTTGACGTTGTATTCTTTCCAAATCGTTTAAACCATTTATCCATTTATTTATGAGAAAGATATAACCCATTACCCCTTTTAGTTTGTTTAACACCCGCTTGAGCGATAGAGGAAAGCATATCTCCAACTAACAATCTAGCTTTATTAGGTAGACTTTCAAGTTTTTGAGCAAAATCTACAATTACACCACTTCCACTAATTTGTTTCTCCAACTCCTTGTTATGTCTTTCCAATTCTTTTTGAGCTTTTAGTTATGCCTTCCTTTCGTTAGCAGTTTTTATCGCTGCTGAAATACCACCAGTCAATGCTCCCGCCGCACTTAAACCAGCAAATAAAGGAATTAGAAATGGGAGAAATCCTCCTCTTGACTCGTCTATTGAATATTTCTTTAACATAGGTTTTGTCATTTTAATTTTAAGTGATCCAGCATCATTTAGTGTTTTCACCTGCTCTCTTGTGAGTAAAACATCAATTCTTACTGCTCCTTTTCTTTGAAATGTATTAACATTAATAATACAAGGCTTTTGATTTTGAATACAAGATGTTAATTTATCAAGATTGATTTGATTAACATATACCCCTACCATTTATTTATGAGAAAAAACCTATGTGATATTAATCATAACACCATTATCTGTATTAATCTGTAATTCTGTTTCCTCCAAAAGCAAACAATAAGCATCAACTTCTTCATTCTCTCCTCTTTCAATGTATAGAGAAGTATCCACTCTATTAGACTTTATAGTTTCCTTTTGAGAACTCAGGTCAATTGCATAGATTGTATAAAGTTTTTGAAACGCAACCATATCCAAAATAGGTTCATTATTACCGTTGCTTTCACACACCTTTTGGTAAGACTTGTAGGCTTCCGCATAATCATTTTTTTCCCAATCAATTTCCAATCTATCTCGCGGATAAAATGTTCCATCAAGAGAAACCCGAAGTTGTTTCACCTTAGCATTATCACTCAGCGCATTATTCTTATCAGTACCCTCCTCTCCATCTGGTTTCTTAAAAATGAGCCACAGGTATCGTGGCTTTCCTTCAAGAACACCCAAATTCCAAGTGTAGGTAGTGTGTTCCAGTTTAACGTGTTGACATCTTCTTTTAAGGTATGATACATTTAGCGGTTTCTTTGAGTTAAGTCTTCTATTTAACATCTCTTCCGTTTTAAGATTAGGAGTATATTCACTAATATACCAACACAAATCATTATTAACAAATTTATTATTGTCGCCAAAAGCATTTTCAGCCCCAAAAAGCAACCTATTTACATTATCATTCCTTTGTAGTTGAAATCTAATTTTAAGACCATACAATACTTTATCATAATCACAAAATCCAAATATACCTTTCAGAGGTACTGCTACCGTAAAACTATTCTCTGCTTTTGTATCATCATTATACATTGACTTCCTTTGACTATAACCAGGGTCAGCATTTGTTCCCGTTGACATATCAGGAATAAAACCTTCAACAGCTCCCTTACCCATTCTATCACTAAACGAATATAGTGTAAATTTCATCATTTCAGATGTAGCAGAGACATAATCAACCGCTTCAACCTCTTGTGTTCCAATATACAGGCGGACACTGTCAAACATTTTCCAGAAGAAATCATTTACGAGTGTAGCATTAGTATTATTCGCAGCCATAGTGAATTTAAATTTACACAGCAAGAAACTATCAGCTATATTCAAGTAAGTTTGTTGATTATTTATTTCAAAACTTTTTGTTCCGTTTGAATTCCAGTCTGTTCCTGTTATAGCATTTACCTTAAAATAGTCTTCCTTTTTAGTAGAGTTTGAAATGATAATCGTATCATCCAAATCATAGATACTATCAATCGCTTCCATACTTGTATTTATATAGCATTAAAATCGTTGAAACTCTGACCCAAGTATTTTAATGATTTTTTGTCGTTCTTGTGAAGATAGTTGAGTTTTACCTTTTTTAATTTCTTTGATTGCTTGTAATTTATGAGACTCCTTTTGAGCATCTTTTATACTCTTTATAGCACCCGCAACTGAGCCCACGGCTGAAGCAGTTGAACCAATTAGGTCTTTATGTTTAAGGATGGTTGAACCAATACCCATTAGAGTATCAATTATCCCATCTCCTTTATTTCTAAATTGATGTCCCACACCCCGTTGTCTCTTTGGTTTATAGTATCCTCTCCCAAGAAACATACCTTCACCCTTATAGTATGGTGAAAGGAACATCCCATCCCCTGTAATTATTTTATATTTTCCCAACTCGTGTTTTCTCACAATAACCATTATTTATTTATTGAAAAACTTCACGTAGGTGAATTCTGATGGATATAATTTCATCATTAAAGGATATCATACGATTATCTTGGTCGGTTATCCTAAAATTTACTCTACATATGGTTTTTCCTGACAGGTAAATAGACAAGATTTTTTGGTTCCATATTAAATTTATAACCAATCGGGGTTGAGTATGCGCTGAATGAAAATATTGTATTTGTTCTTATTCCATCGTTATAAGCACCATCAATCAAATCACAATGAATTAATACTGAATTTATACCGGAGGATATTTGAATGACATTATCTCTGTAAGACGTCCCGTTAGCTTCAATCTTTTTAGAAGAGAACCCCAATAGCTCTCTGAACGAATTTTCTATCGTGAAATCAACTTTATAATTATTTTTAAGTTTAATAGTTGATTTTGAAGTGTGTTTTTGAATATCTATTACAATATTTTTTGGTTCATCACCTTTTTCTTTCATAAGGCGAGAGACTTCTGAAGATATTTGAGAAATCTCGTAAGCACCGGGTGAAACGGTTATAGTTTTATATCCACTTCCTGGATTATAACTAAACTTGTTGTTTTTCTCTGTGATATTAAACAAGGTATTATAAGTCTCCATTGACAACAAAGAAGCCTCATATTCTTTTTTGGGGTCAAGTTGTAGTGGGTAAGGGAATGAAGCTGTGTAATCACTCGTTGTGAAATTAAAACTAAGAATTGTGCTTCTCATCTTATTTAATATCTAATAAAATATCTTTGTATTGACATTTATTAATTATTTTCATATTCATCAACTGATCTAAAATGGCGGATGCTTCATTAAAACAATTGTTGTTTCCAGCCTTCTTACTACCTAACAACAATAATAACCTATTAACTAATTGTGATGGGTCATTTGGAAGAAAACTAACACCCGAACCAAGCTTACTTAAAGCATCAATAATATGTTTCTCCTTCTCATTCTTCCTACTTTTACCAGCAACAGAAACTCCATAATCAAGTGCGTTTAGCAACTCAATATACTCTCTATCTTCCTCTCTTTCCATTTCAAGCGGTTCATCAAAATAAGGTGAATTAGAATGTCCATCTTTTGTTAGAAGAAACATTAATCTTGGGGTTAATTCAACATTTGGTTGGTCAGAACTTAAGAACACCAATTTATCATTAAATATCAATAACTTTTCTTTCACAAGATGGAACTGTGCTGGTTCTTCTGTTGGAATGAGACCTGCTCTGGTTTTTGAACCCTTCAAATATTCATTGTTTTGAAGAACTTCTACAATATAATTGGAAAGTTTATTTACCTTCTCAAGATGCCGAAATAATCCTTCATCATCATATTCTAATTCTCCAAGTTCTTGCTCTGTCATTTGACTAAAATCTTTGAGCATTTGAAATTTTTTTGGAGTAAATTCTACCGTGGGAACTGAAGGTGAAATCGTTTGTTGAGTTTTTAAAAGTGGTTAAAAAAATTTCTCTTGTTTTCTTTCAAAGGCTTCTTCACCAGTTAGTTTCTGTCTCCTTTTCTTCTTTATGTCTTCCTGTTGCTTTACAACTTTTGAAACCAACTCTTGATGTTCTTTAAACTTTCTTAATCTTTCTTCGGTATTCATTTTCTATATTTATTTATTGAAAAATATCATTTAGTATCTCATCTTGTTTCACAACAATATATTTATATTTTCCGATCGTGTGTTTCATATTATTTTCAAATTCCTTCTTACTACGTAATGTAGAACAATTATCTCTCCAAAAATTATTTGTATCTATTGAATTTAACTTAAATAAAATAAAAGTATTAGCATTGTTTCTTATTGAGCGCTGAGGGAGTTGAAAATATGACTGACTAAGATAAATACAATTACAAGAAGAATGTCTCCCTCTTGTATAGTAGCTATCCATTACTGTTTGGTTTCTCTCATTAACACAATCATCAAAGATAACGAGGTTCTTTTTTGATTTATCCAAATCTTGAGGTGAAGGTATATCATCCGTATTATCACTGAGAATACAAGTTATGGGTTTTCGTTTTGATTTTGATTTCTGTGTATCACAAAATAATTGTATTATATCATCAATATTATAATCATTTAGTTTGTTTTGAAGTTTAAATAAACCGATAATGTCTTCCTTTTTAAGACCCGCATTAAAACCCTGTGAGAGTAGTTGATACTCAGGTTGAAAACTTGACTTTGTAAAAATTATTAAATTATCATAATCTAAAAAATTAGGACTAAGGAGCATCTTTAAAAGTAAACAGGTTTTTCCACATCCGCTTGAACCGACTATTAGACATCTCAATGAATTTGGAAGATTTTTATGGTTATTAAATTTTATCTTATTTTCCCAAACGGGTAAAAAATCATTCATTTATATATTTGGAAAACAAGTCATCCAACTTTTTTTGAGTTTTTTGAGAAACTCTATATTTTATCCTGAGTTCAGGTTTAATTTCAAAATAATCCATTATTTTGTTTATATAGTATCTTGTATTAACATTTCCATTAAAATTATTTTGAATAATAAATATCATTAAACCCTTATACATTTCCTCAATACAAATAGTCTCTTCCCTTGTAAGAAATGGTGTATTATCACCATAATACTTAACATTCATCTCTCTTATTAATCTTGTAAAGTAATTCATTTTTGGTTCTAATTTAAAAGAGTTATATATTTTTCTATATTTTTTATTATCATTAATTAGAAGATAATCACAGAAAATACATTGTTTATATGCTTCTGATTCTGTATTAAGCCCCACTCTACCACAAGCCGGACAATTCTCTAATTTATCATATGGAGAGTCTGGAAATTCTAAATATCCTTCAGAATTTATCATATTTATAAAGTAAAATTATACTTAAAACAAAGTGCCTTTTTTAGAGGCTTTTTTAAAGATGAAACTGTGCTTAAAGTAAAACACCTTTGAGCTTTTCAACTCGTTTTATGTATATAACTTTACTTAAAGTAAAACACCTTTGAGCTTTTCAACTCGTTTTATGTATATAACTTTACTTAAACTAAACGCAAATTTATTAGCTAATAAATACAATGTTTCAAAACACAAAAGACAAATTTCAATCAATCTCTACTTCAGTGGAAGATATAGAAAAATATGTCAAAGATGTTAAATTGAACAAAGATAAATATGGAAATTTTTGGATTAAACCCATAATGGAGAATAACATGTGTCCTTTTATTAAATTTACGGGACAAGCTATGTTAATTAATAACTCTATTAAAGTAAATTTGACAAAAGTTTCTCCACTACTACTAACAATTTACTCAAAGCTTGAAAAGGTCATTGATAAAGAAGCTTTGAAAATGAATGATAAGACCATCAACGATTCTAGAGGAAACATTTGTATATTCTTTAATCGACCCAAAGATGTGGGTGAAATTAATAAAATGAATATTAGTGGTGAACTATCATTCCGTACTCTGATTATTAGAGATTATTTGAAAATAACATTTAATGTAAAAAATATTGTGGTTATTAGTTCTAATGAAAGAAAATATATAGATATTGATGGAAGTTTAATGGTATGTAAATGAGTGATATTAACAGTCAATACTCTGAGAGTTATTATACTGAGAGTCTAGGATCTGAAGATAGTTATGATACTAATAGTTTGTGTTCAAATGATAGTTATGAGAGTAGCTTTATTGATGACTCAGATAGTGAAATTGAAATTGATGAACTAGAGTATCTAAACTTTCTGGCTAATACATAGACGCTTTACTTTAAGTAAAGTTATATACATAAAACGAGTTGAAAAGCTCAAAGGTGTTTTACTTTAAGTAAAGCTATATACATAAAACGAGTTGAAAAGCTCAAAGGTGTTTTACTTTAAGTAAAGTTATATACATAAAACGAGTTGAAAAGCTCAAAGGTGTTTTACTTTAAGTAAAGTTATATACATAAAACGAGTGGAAAAGCTCAAAGGTAAACGTTTTACTTTAAGCACAGTTTCATCTTTTAAAAAGCCTCTAAAAAAGGCACTTTGTTTTAAGTATAATTTTACTATATAAATAAATATGATCAAAGCAACGTATTGCGATGTTTGTGAACAAGAATATAAACAATACAAAAGACACCTTAAAACTAACAAACACACATTTAATCTACTTCACCTACTATCTCCTATTCAGAAGGAAACAAAACACTGTTCTGCATGTAATAAAAATATCCTCAAGAAAGGCTTCGAAATACATCTTAAAACAATTCTACATTTATCAAATTTTATCACAACTAAAAACTCTGATGGCGCATTCAAAGGACTTATTAAAATAAGAGTCTTTAACTTCAAACCTCCTGAACCAGAGTCTATAGTTGATGCTGTAGAAATAGTTAAACCTGCTGTTCAAACGTTGATTGAAAAAACACTAAAAGAAATGAAACCACTTAAATTTTATATGGGAGTAAAATTAGAAATGACAAAGGACGAAGGAGTTATAGATACACCATACATGAGAACTGAGCCACACTTTATATCTTCATATCAAGATTTTAAAACATCAGGAGTCTATGATGAACTTATTAAACAAGAGCAAGATGTGGATAATTCAATCGTAGGAAGTGGATTCAATATAGGAAAAATTATTTACATAGATATTCATATTCTTAAATCAGATCCTCTAAAAGCTTCTTCTTACATTGATTTACCCAGTGTGATCAAAAATAGAAAAGCAGTTATCAATATCAAAAATAAAGACAATAAATGTTTTCTCTGGTCTATTTTAGCACACTTACATCCTCCACATTTTCATGATGAAAGAGTATCTCATTATAAAAAATATGAGAATACATTAAATACGAAAGATCTAAAGTTTCCGATGACTTTAAATGATATTCCTAAATTTGAAAAGATGAATAATTTATCAGTTAATGTTTATGGTCTAACAGAAACAAACAACATTCAGGTTTTAAAGCTTTCTGACAATTGTCAACAAACTCATATTAATCTTCTATATTTTAATTCAGACGAAAATTCACATTATACATACATCAAAGATATTGCTAAATTAATAAAACCACAAGTCTGTAAGAGAACAAATAAAATATATATTTGTTTGCGTTGTCTTAACTTCTTCAATTCACAAGAAAGATTAGATAAACATTCAAATTATTGTGGCGAACATAAATCAACGGTAATCAATATGCCTAAAGAAGGCTCAAAGATCACATTCAAAGATGAAAATAAAAAGATCAAACATCCATTTGTTATATATGCTGATTTTGAAAGTATTTTAGAAAAAATTGATACTGCTTCTCCAGATCCAAAAGAATCATACACAAATAAATATCAAAAACATACTCCTTGTGGTTTTTGTTATTATATCAAATCATCCGTTGGTGATAAATATAACAAGTTAGAGATGTATAGAGGCTCAAATACCCCAGAGGAGTTTGTGAAACGACTAGAAAAAGACTGTGTCCGATTAACCAAGATAATGAGAGAAACTAATAAACCAATGTCCTTGACGAGTGAACAGAAAAGGGAATTTAGAAAAAACAATGTTTGTCATATTTGTGAGGAAAAAATTGGTGAAGGTCTAAAGGTTAGAGATCATTGTCATCTCACTGGTAAATATAGAGGTCCAGCTCATCAAAGTTGTAATATTAATTATCAACTCCCCTCTTTCATTCCTGTCTTTCTTCATAACAATGCTCATTATGATACGCATCTATTTATTAATGAACTTTCAAAGACATCTGGACACATTTCAGCAATTCCTAACACAGATCAGAAATACATTTCATTCACAAAAACAATTCACACATCTCCTATTACTCATATCAGATTTCTTGATACATTTAAATTCATGGCAAGTCCATTGGCTAACTTGGTTCAAAATCTAAAAGAGTTTCCATGTCTTTCAGAGTATTTTTCAGATAAAGATTTTCTAACACAAAAGGGAATTTACCCCTATGACTATATGGACTCATTTGAGAGATTCAATGAAACACAACTTCCTTTAAAAGAAAATTTCGATAACAAATTAAACAACAGTCATATATCTGATAAAGATTATGTACACGCACAAAATGTTTGGGAAAAATATAACATCAAGAATCTAGGTGAGTATCATGATTTGTATCTCAAAACTGATGTGCTTTTATTGGCCGATGTATTTGAAGCCTTTAGATCTGTTTGTCGCACTGGATATGGATTGGATCCTGCTCACTACTACACAGCACCTGGATTGGCTTGGAGCGCGATGTTGAAAATGACAAAACAAGATTTGGATTTGATGCCCGATGTCGATATGCTTTTGATGATTGAAAAGGCAAAAAGAGGTGGAATTTCACAAGTATGCTCGAGCAGATACGCAAAAGCAAATAACAAATATCTTCCAAATTATGATTCAACGAAAGAGAGTTCTTACTTGATGTACTATGACGCAAACAACTTGTATGGCTGGGCAATGTCTCAAGCTCTTCCTTATGGGAAACTAAGATGGGTAAAGGAAAAAGACTACACAAAGGTTTTACAAGATGTATGTATCTCTACACAAAAAGAATTGGATGATTCAAAGGTTGGTTATTATTTTGAGGTCGATTTAAAATATCCTGAAGAACTTCATATCAAACATAAAGATCTTCCATTTGCTTGTGAGAAAGAAAGTCCAAAGAAAGAATGGTTGAGTGATTATCAACGATCGTTTGATATAGGTGAATCAACAGAAAAATTACTTACTACATTATATAACAAGAAAAATTATGTACTACACCAAAGAAATTTGCGACAATATTTATCAAAAGGTCTAAGAGTAGAGAAGATCCACAGGGTTCTAAAGTTCAATCAAAGTCATTGGTTAAAGGGGTACATTGATTTTAATACACAAAGAAGAACAGAGTCAAAAACAGATTTTGAGAAAGACTTTTATAAATTGATGAATAATGCGGTCTTTGGTAAGACCATGGAGAATGTGAGGAAAAGACAAAATATCAGACTAGCAACATCTTGGGAACAAGCATCAAAATTAATTAATAGACCGAGTTTTACTAGAGCTGAGGTCTTTACTGAGAACTTTTGTGCGATCCATTTGGTTAAAGAGAGTATTGAAATGGACAAACCTATTTACATTGGAACATCAATTCTTGACTTGTCAAAGTCATTAATGTATGATTACTTTTATATTAATCTAAAATCAAAGTATAAGGATAATGTGTCATTGTTGTATATGGATACTGATAGTTTTATTTTGAAAATTAATACTGATGATGTTTATTCAGACATGAAAAAGGACATTAATATCTATGATACAAGTAATTACAGTCCAGAGAGTGAGTTGTTTTCTTCTAAAAATAAAAAGGTGATTGGAAAGTTCAAGGATGAATTGGGAGGAAATGTTATGAGTGAATTTGTGGGATTGAGGTCGAAGGCTTATGCTTATAAATACATTGTGAATAACGTTGAAAAGACTGATAAGAAGTTAAAAGTTGATCGAGATCTCGCGAGATCTTGGAGACGGCGGCAGGGATTTTCGAAGCTCCACACGGTCTCCACGTTTTTCGAAGTTAAGTCTGTTCACAATTGTATTTTGTCGAAACTGTATTTATCTTTCGGTGTGTGAAGTTATTGTGTGCAACTTTGGTTGTTTCTCGGTGTTTATCTTTCATAAATTGATCGTCTGTTTGCCGTGTCGCGAGCAAGGCCTTGTACAGTGTGCACTGTACAACCTTGAGGCTTTGTTTTTTCTCTCAGTGGTCCGTCGTTTGTGATCCAATAACTTTCGTTCTCTGTATTCCCAGGCTTTTCACCCATAGCCTACTTCCTTGTGTAAATCTCAACTCAAAAAAAAAACAAAAAAAAAAAACATTTCCTTCTCTGTTCTCATTCGTTTATTCATTCTTATTCGTTCGTTCGTTCTTCGACCACGTGTTTCTCCCCCATTTCCCCAGATAGTTTTCACTCATTAACCTTCAATGTTTACACTTTCCCCTCAAGTTATGTATTCCGTCATATTTTATAACACCTTTTTCTTCTTCTTCTTTAAAAGGCTGCTTTCGACTTGCTCACCAAATCAATTCATCCCAAAAAAAATATCCATCTCCTATAGTGCCTTTTTTCTACATTCCCTAAACTCTCCTGCACTCCATCCTCCATCCAGCGTCCTTAAACGTATTTTTAACTCGAAGGTCACAAGAAACTCATTTTGCAATAAATGTTCGTTTCCCATAAATCGTACACTTTCAAAAATCCAATCTCACCCCTCCCCTCCAAATCTTCCCCATAACCCCTCCCCTCCAAATCTTCCCCATCACCCCTCCCCTCCAAATCTTCCCCATCACCCATCCCTTTCAAATCTCCCCCCTTGCCCCCTCCCTCCTAAACTACCCCCTCACCCCTCCCCGCCAAGACGCCCCCTCGCCCCTCCCCTCCTAGACTCCTGCCTCACCCCTCCCCTCCAAATCTTCCCCATATCCCATCCCTTTCAAATCCCTCCCCTTGTCCCTTCCCTCCCAAACTCCCCCCTCACCCCTCCCCTTCAAATCTCCCCACCCTCATTGCTTCTCAATTTCCCCCCTCTCACTCCCCCTCCTCAAAGCGTCCTCCCCGCTTCTTCCCCCTTCAAACTCTCACCTCCATCTCCCCCAACCTTCTGCCTCGCTCTTCCCCCTCCTCAAATAACACCTCATTGTGGCTCACCCAATCACCATCAAACCTTTTGTCCGCCCCATCCTTCCCTTTATCTGAGCTATTCTGAAATCTCTGACACACCTTCAACAGCTCTCCCTACCTCTTCCACCTCTTCCACATCTTACCCTACCCCTCCTCCCCCCTGTTCTGTATCTGATGCTCCCCCTTCCTCTTCATTAACGGTATGGACCTCAAACATCCGGGGCCTTCGTTCAAACTTAACTGATCTCTCCATACAGGTTGCTTCTGTCAAACCAGACGTGATCTGCTTAACAGAAACTTTCCTCCTTTATGATGTCTCTGATTCCATAGTATCTCTCCCGGGCTACTCCCTCCTCCGGTATGATAGACCTGAGCCTCGTCCTGGAGGCGGGGTTGCTATCTTTATCAAAAACTCTCTTCCTCACTCGCCCTGCACTGCACTCTCTCCACCTCACCCCCAGGAATACCTCTGGCTACGGCTTCCCCTTCGCTCCCACCTCTTGTTCATATGTGTGTTGTACCGTCCACCAAACAGTGATGACTCCATCTACATCTCGCTGTCTGATGATATGGACCAACTTCTATCTACTCATCCCAACTCTCTCTTCCTCATATGTGGTGATTTCAACTGTCATCATGCCAGTTGGCTGGGAGTGGGTTCCTCTCTCACCAGCCATGGCTCCTCAGCAAAGGACTTCTGCGACTCACTGGGACTGACACAATCTGTCAATTTCCCGACCCGGATCTCAGTCAACGGAACATCTTCTCTTCTGGACTTGGTTATGACTAACTTCCCTGAAAATGTCTGCTGCTCTTCTTCTGCTCCGATCGGATCATCTGATCATGTCCTTGTTAAAGTGGACATCTCTCTGACCATCCTCAGGGAGCCTGCTCAGCGTCGACGAGTCTGGCATTTCACTCAGGCGAACTGGCACGGTCTTCAAGCAGCCATCAATCATCTGGACTGGTCTCCCATCTCTACCACCTCTGACATCAACTCATCCTGGGAATTCTTCCAAAGTAAATTGCTCTCTCTCATGCACAGATTTATCCCATCTCGTCTTCAGTTGTCATACCCTTCCTCCCGTCCATGGTACACGGAATCTTGTGGTGAGGCTGTTGCCCAGAAACAACTTGCCTTTGTCTCCTGGAAAGCAAATCCAACGGAAGGAAATCTCATTTCCTTTCACAAAGCCCGAAACAAGTGTGTGTCCACCCTCAGGAGAGCCAGGAAACAATATCTCTCCGTTCTCAAGACCGAACTCTCTTATCTGTCTCCCTCTTCCAAATCCTGGTGGCGTCTGGTCAAATCCGTTTCTGGTGTTTGTTCCCCCTCCATCCCCTCCCTTACCTCAAACGGCTACACAGCTGACTCCGCACGTGAAAAAGCTGAATGCCTCAACTCTGTGTTTGCCTCTAAATCTTGTGTCCCAAACCCATCCCTCTCTGTACCCACCATACCCAGTCGTACCCTGCTGCTCCTGGACTCCGTGTCCTTTCCTCCTGACAAGGTGGAAAAGTTTCTGTCAACCCTCGACTCTGATTCTGCAACTGGACCCGACGGCATCAGCCCACGGGTCCTAAAATCCTGCTCTGCTGCTCTATCTCACCCTCTCTCTGTTCTCTTCACCCTCTCTTTTGCTCAAGGTCAACTGCCATCTGCTTGGAAATCAGCCAACATCACCGCTTTGCACAAAAAAGGTGCAAAAACAGATCCTAGCAACTACAGACCAATCAGCCTTCTCCCAATTATCAGCAAAGTCATGGAATCCATCATTGCTTCTGATATGAAATCTTTCCTCTTCTCCAATGGCTTGATCTCTGATCATCAATTTGGTTTCAGACCAGGTCACTCTACTCTGGACATGCTGCTTCTGCTGTCTCAACAATGGATGGAGGTCCTCAATGCCAAACAGGAAATTAGAGCTGTCTCCCTCGACATATCACGTGCCTTCGACACGGTCTGGCACCCCGCTCTGCTCACCAAACTCTCCTCCTTTGGTATCCATGGAAATCTCCACGCATGGCTGGCGGACTTCCTCTCTAGTCGTCGTCAACGTGTGGCCCTGAATGGGTTTCTCTCATCTCCTCTTCCTGTTCAGGCCGGAGTTCCCCAAGGCAGTGTTCTGGGCCCCGTGCTTTTTCTGGTCTTCATCAATGATCTCTCTGACTCTCTCGAAAATCCTCTCTATCTCTTTGCTGATGACTCCACTCTCTGCCGCTCCATTCCTCTTCCCTCAGATCGGCAGTCTGCTGCCTCCTCACTCTCTGAAGACCTGGACAAAATCACAGACTGGTCAAACAAGTGGAACATGTCTTTCAATCCTGACAAATCTCACACTCTTACTATGTCTCTCCGAAAAGATCGACTGGACAACCCTCCCATCTACTTTCTCAACAATCCTCTCCAAGAAGTTCTGTCGCTCAAGATTTTGGGTCTCACTATCTGCCATGATCTTTCTTGGGAAAACCACATTTCCAAGCTGGCCTCCAAAGCCAGTCGCCGACTGGGCATCCTCCATTGTGCGAAGTCCTTCCTCGGCACACCTGAGCTCCTCACCACATACAAGGCTTTCATCCGCAGCTCAATGGAATACTGTTCTCCCCTATGGGCTGGTGCTCCTGCCTCACACCTAGCTCGGCTTCACGCTGTTGAAAGCAAAGCTTTCAGAATTATTGGAATCTCCCGCGATGAAGCTATCTCTGAGGGCCTTTCACTCACTCACCGCAGGCAGGTAGGTGGTCTTTCTGTCTTCTACCGACTCCTCTCCGGCCTTGCACCCCCAGCTCTCTCTGTGCTCTGTCCCCCAAATATTCCTACAGGTCGCACAAGATCTGCCAGCAACCCTCTGATGGTTAAACTGCCGAAATCTCGGCTCTCCGCTCACCTTCACTCTTTCATTCCTCTTTTCTCCCGCCTCTGGAACAAACTCCCTCACTCCCTTCAATCCCACTCCTCCCTCCAGGTCTTTAAAACAGCTGTTCACCACCATCTCTTATCTTCCCCCATCCAAAACCTTGATCTTTTCTACCCCCGCTAATTCACCCCAGATCCACCTTGTTTGAAATTCCAACTTCTTTCCTGGAAGTCCTGGCAGTGTCCATATGTTTTATACCTCTCCCACTGCCCCTTTCCCACGCCCCCCCCCCCCCAAAGCCCTCGCCCTCTCTCAGATCTCTCGATGTCTCCATGTCTCTCGGTCCCTGCTCTCAAATGTTGTGTTTGTGTCCTTCCCCCTCTCTCCCCATCTTGTCTACCGCTCCCTATGTTATATGTTTTATGTGTCGGTTTGTCTTTGTGTGATTAATGTTCGCTCTTTCACGAGCCTCGATCTTGTATACAAAAAAAAAAAAAAAAAAAAAAAAAAAAAGGTGTAAAGAAAAATGTCATTAAAGAAACAATAAACTTTAAGGATTATTATAACTGTTTAACAACAAAGAAAGAAGAGTTTAGAAAGATTAATGGAATAAGAAGTTATAAACATCAATTATATTCAGAAGAGGTGAATAAGAAAGCATTGGGGGCTTTTGATGATAAGAAGTTTATTTTAGAAAATGGAATTGATAGTCTCCCTTATGGTTATATAAGTATATAAGTGATAAGATATATAAGTAATAAGATATATAAGTGATAAGATATAAGTGATAAGATATATAAGTGATAAGATATATAAATAATAAGATATATAAGTGATAAGATATAAGTGATAAGATATATAAGTGATAAGATATATAAGTGATAAGATATATATAAGTGATAAGTTATATATAAGTGATAAGTTAAAAAGGGGGTTAGGGATTTTAACGGGCTACCACCACCTTTTTTCTATTATATAAATGATAGAACCAAGTATCAACCAGACTAAAGAGTGGAGGTGTAATCAACCTTGGTATATAAATGGAAAACATAACGAATGTGAAAAATATCAGATTCAAGAGGTTGAGAGAATCACTGGTCAGAAGGTTCTCAAGACGGATAAACGTATTCATTTGTTAAGTGGGGTAATGGAGGGCGGGAAGAAAAATATATTAGAGTGGAGTGAGAACATTAATGGTTATCAATCGGATAATAAATATTATAATTTTAAAATGGTATGTGGGAGAGGAGGAGGTCAAACAAGAACCCTCCGTGAAACATACCACTTTATACTTTCACAACAAAAGGTTAAGGAACCTGTATACTTTATAAATATACTTGATGGGGATGAGTTCTATAGGAGAATGGAACTCTTAAAAAAGTTAGAAAGAGATAATATATTTATAGGCTCATTAGTAGAGTGATCTAAGGAACTACATTAAGGGGGTAGTGGGGGGAATAGGGTAAAAATTACATGGAAGTGAGAATGATCATAGGTTCATAAGGCTAGAAGGATTATAGGTTCATAAAGGAAGAAAATCATAGGTTCATAAGGCGAGAAGGATCATAGGTTCATAAGGTGAGAAGGATTATAGGTTCATAGAGGCCTAGAGGGAGAAATAGAGGTGTTTATGGTTTTTGAAAAAGACAGGGGGGTAAATGACATTAGATAGGGATTTCCCATGTTAAACGGAGGTGTCCCAGAAGCAACATTTATCATCTACTAACGTGACACTCCATTGCACCAAGTGAAAGAGATAGATGCCCTTCATCCCCATTCCCGAAAACCTCCATTTCCCCTTTCGTAATGGCCAAGCCTCAATTTGGCAATTACATCCCCTCCAAAGCTGCCATTGACCACGAGGCAGGTTTGGGGAAGAAAGGTGGGTCCCCACCTCGTCATAGAGGGGAGGAGTGAGTCAGCCCCACTCAACCAACCACGAACAAGGGGTTTGGCTTTAGAGGGCGGAGGAAGAGCGATCGGGGAGGTTCGCCAAGGTTCAAGGGTGGGGCTATATAAAACCCATGAGAGACGCCCCCACACCAGATGAGCTGAAAGGTCGATGAGTTCTGAGGGCTGGAGAAAGGAAGAGAGGAGTTCTGAGATCGCGAGAGACAAGTCCTGAAGGAAGCACGCGACAACAGCAACAGCAGCAGCTTCAAGAGCAGCAGCAGCACCAGAGCCAGCAGCTTGGGGCCTGGACGGCAGTTTGGAGCAGGGCCGCGGAAGGAACGGCGGCTGCCAAACGCGCCGATCGTGCTGCAGAGTCCGTGGACCTTCCTCCCTCTCCAACCATCCACCTCCGCCATTCCTATCATCATCCCCCGTGTAAGTGTGACCATAGTCTGTCTTCTGTGTTGTCCCAAGGGAATAAGTAAGTCTGTATAAGCTATTAATTTTCACTGTGTCCTTCTGGTCCGTCCCCCTGTCTACTTTATTTTGTTATCCTTCCTTTCTCCTTGGTTATTTTGAGCCTGTAAATAGTAATAAATAATAGTCGTAGTCCTAACCTTTTGCCCTCGTCCTTCTCTTCTTCACATCCGTGTCGTTTTTGTCTTTTCCCTCATTGAATATCTGTGACGCGATTTGGCCAATGTTCGGGGTAATCGGGTTAACTGTTAAGGACACGGCGGCCATTCCGCTCGGTCAAGTAACATCTTTATCCGTGTCCGTAACAAATTGGTGCCGGGGAGTGGAATTGGACCCGAAGCGTGCTTCACGCGCTCGAAATTATTAACTGTGAAATTTGTTTTGTTTTAAAAGAAAAACCCGAATCTTGAAATCGTGTCATGGACAATCAAGGCGACCGGATGCAGGCGGGGGCAATAGAAGACGGGTTAGAATCGACCCAGGACCTCGGAAAAATGTATGTGGAAGAAAGGGAGGAGAACAATGGCAATGTAGTTGAGGAGGTGTCAGGCGCACAAGATGGCGCCCTTGCGTACGAGGTTACGGGCGCGCAAAATGGCACCTCGCACATTGCTACGGCGACAGCGCCCGTGACCGTAGCAGCACAGGTGGATTCGAACCTTTTGTTGCTACAAATCAGGTCCCTTATGGACAGAATGAGGGACGAAGCGAGGGCTAATAGTGAGCGATTGGAGGGCCAAATGGGAGCAATGAGGGACGAAGTAAGGGGTACCGGTGAACGGTTAGACAACGGGATAAAAGAGGTGAAAAATGGGTTAACGGGGCTAGAGGATAAGATGGAAGGGAAATTGCGGGAAATAGGGGAGCAATCCGCCCGGGAAATCAAACAGATGGGGAACCAGATAGAGGAGGTAAAAATCGGGTTAGAAACCAAATTGGATGCTCAGAGGGATGAATTGGGACAGATGAGGGCGGCATCTATTAAAGAGATGGGAGAAATGAAGGAGGAAATACGACGAGGTGTAAGCGAGGAGGTTTCGGGGTTACGCGAGGAGGTAAAGCGAGGTGAGAAGCGTATGGAGAAGGAGATGAGAAATGGGACGGCCAAGTTACAAGGGGGTATAGAGGACCTGACGGAGGAGGTGGAACAGCTGACGGTGGGACAGATGGAGTTAATGGAGCAGGTACAGAGGAATACTGCGGTACTAGGAGGGTTAAAGGCGACACAAAAGGAAATCAAAAATGAGTTAATAGCGACACAGAAGCAATGTCAGACGGTACGTGAGGGACTGACAACGAGGTTGGACGAGGTGACAGAAGTAATTGAGACGAAGGACCGGGAGGTGAGGACGCACGTAGAGACGGTCAAGGTAGCCTTAGAGGACGAACATGAGGAGACGCACCGAGAAATCAAAGAGGTGAAGAAAAAATTAGAGAAGGTGGAAGAGGGGGTGAGCGAAATTAAAAAGAGACGGCGGGAAACTAAAAGAGAATTCCAGGAGGAGGTGATGGATTATGTACAAAGTCGGTGCTCAAATCATGATGTTATACTTGCTAACCAAATACAGAGTTTGCAGGTGGCAGAGGTGCGGAGAAGAGGTGCCAAGGTGAGTGGCGATATACACGGGAATGTATACGGTGTGAGGTGAGCTTCAGTCGGCTTTGGGGTTGATTTGGATCCGGGTGTTCGTGAGAGGCCGTTGGTGAAGTATGCGACAGGTACGGTGTGCGAAGGAGGAGGTGTGCGAGCGTCGTCCGACTCTGGGGTGTGTGAGGGAAAAGTGCGCACCGAGGAGTGTGTGCTGTCGAGAGTGAGTTGGTCGTAGCACGTTTGTGAGGGAGCACATGGAAGCACGGTGTGGTGAGTGTTACGGGGGAAGTAACGGGAGAGTGTGCGCAAGAGGGTGCGCGAGAAAGGGGTGTAACGGATGGGTGCATGAGGGAAGAGTGCGCTGTCAAAGGTAAGGGAGAATGCACACCTGTGGTGAGTGTTACGGAGGAAGTAACGGGAGAGTGTGCACAAGAGTGTGTGCGAGAAAGGTGTGTAACGGACGGGTGCATGAGGGAAGAGTGCGCTGTCAAAGGTAAGAGAGAATGCACACCTGTGGTGAGTGTTACGGAGGAAGTAACGGGAGAGTGTGCGCAAGAGTGTGCGTGAGAAAGATGTGTAACGGATGGGGGCATGAGGAAAGAGTGCGGTCAAGAGTAAGGGTGAGTGCGCGACCGAGTGTGGTGGTAAAAGTCGTGAGAGTGACATGGAACGTAAGTTGGTTGTGGCAGGTGAGAAAGGATGCACACCTGGAATGGTAGAAAGCGTATGGGAATGCACGCTGGAGTTGGTAGTGAGGCATGTGGTTGGGTGTGCGAGTGAGAGCACACCTGTGGTTGTCATGGAGGAGGTGACCGAGAAGGGAGCACGAAGAGGTGTGTTGGTAAGGTGTGGAAACGACGAGTGTGTGCCAAGGTGTGCGGTGGTCAGGTGTGTGACCAAGTCAGTAAGCGGAAGGAGTGTACCTGGGTGTGCCAGGGAAGGTGCAATGACTAGGAGCATGGAGACGGCTGGATGTGTGAGCAAGGAACGGGCTGCGAGGTGTGAGCATGCAAGTGGAGCATCGACGGTAACCGGGGTAGCGGTTAAAGCGACGTATAGCCGAATCGGGCCCTCAGTGGGTGCCGGGCAGCAAGGTGTGCCGCGGGGATCCGAGGCGGCTTCGAAGGAACCGCCGGGCGGGACCCACGCCGGGTCGCGCTTTGAACGGCCGCGTCCATGCTCCATTAAGCGGAGCGGGCGGCCCGATAAGAAGGGTCGTCATGGCGACCCCTTTTGGTTGAGGCGTTCCGGCAGGTCGAGATCGGGCCATTGGACGGCCCCGTGCCGAGGTGGTGCGTGGGATCTCGGCCCGGGTAAGCGTCCTTCCCTGCACCAAAACCCGGACGGTCCCATCCACTGGCAACGACCCATCCGCATTCATTGCTCGGCTTTACGAAGCCGAGCTTTGGAAACAAATTGGCGCACCGAGAGGCTCAAGTGAGTAGACTGTGGTGACGAGGATAGTGTTTTGGACCCGAAATTGCAAAGTAAAATTTGATGATTGGCAGAGGATTGGCAGAGTGATTGGTAGATGATTGGTACTGGTAGTGATTGGCAAATTTTTGATTGGCTGGAATTTGGTGAGCCAAGTTGGTAGTGCGAGATCCCCGAGGTGATGGGATGGCAACTCTGCCATCTCTCACAGTGGGGGGCAAAGGCGCAATAGACTTATGGGGTTTATGGCAGTGTAAGCTCGCCGAGGGAGGGTTTGGATAATGTGTAGGGCCCTAGAGATTGACATGAGGTAACGTTAAGGTTAGGTAGTGACAGTGATACCTGTAGTGGGGACGCAGGTAGATTAGAGTGGATGATAATGACGAAGGAGCGCAATAGTTTAAAGGGACGACTGGGAAGCGCGAGTTTCAGAGGGGAGAAGTTAGATGAGATGATGCCGTGTGTATGGTTGTGGTGTGATTGCACAGGTGTGCAACTGAACAGGTGAATGGAGCAGTGTATGAGTAACTGATTGTGATTGTGAGTAGTATTGTGATTGCACAGGTGTGCAACTGAACAGGTGGATGGAGCAGTGTATGAGTGAGTGATGGTGATGTGTGTGGTATTGACCGAATGGTCCAGGGGAGAGAAGGGTGCAGGTGGCACCAGGTAATTGCACAGGTGTGCAACGACAGGTGTATGGAGAATGGTTGTGTGAAATACATGGAGTGTGGAATATATGGAGTATTGAAATGGATGGTCGTGGAGTGTGTATGGTGGAAACTGTGGAGTGGAGTGGATGGTGCGGAGGTGTGAATGGGGGAAGAGTGGACCCCCATCACGAATACCCGGGGAGGGTAGTGTAAGTGTTAGGTAGAGGGTACAGGTAAATTGTGGTTGGATATTGGCATCTGTGGTGCGAGGTGAAAGAATGGTGTTTGAATGGGTGCATTAGTGTTGTGGAAATGGCTGGGCGTGTAGCCTGTTAGTGTGTGTAGTTGGTTTGGGCACTCCACCACTGTAAGGATGTCGGCCAGGTGAGGCCGCAGGTGGGCTCTGGGAGCCAGTAGAGTTGTTGTGGATGGGGCCCGAGGATCCGGAGGACGGACCCGGGTAGCCCAGTGCCAGAGGGCACCGAGTGGGGTGACAGAGCCAGGAGGGGCCTTCCCCAGTTAGATAGGTTAGTGTGAGGAGCTAGGTAAGCTCGGGTGGCAACTGCAGTGGTGGAGGTGTGCAGGTGGGTAGACCTGCTGGGAGAGCTACACGCCCCAGTCCTGAAATTGTGCAAGGGCACAGGGAGTTGCATCGGAGGAGTGAGACCCCAAATTGAGGAAGCACCACAGTTTGGTCAATGGGAATTTGGTTCTTAAAACCACATAGAGTAAGTTGGCCAATGGTTTGGCAGGGCAAGACCCCGGGTAGTGTAAAGTGTATTAATGTCATTTAGAAGATAGATAGGATGAAGGATCTCCTCGCATCACCGCATCCACTCACCTGAGGTGACGTAACTCCGCACCATGCCATGTTTTATTATTTTTATTGTGCAGATGTTTTGGATTGTGAGATGCATCATGACGTGGGTGTGACATTGTGCTGATGTTCCATCTCTTCCACCTTATGAGGATTGATGATGAATTGGTGATGGCAAATTTTGGATAGAGGGATTTTGGAGACGAATTTGGTATAGGAGAGATATGGGGAGACGTGACAGTTGCGACGGATTTGTAAAGGTGTAGATTTTTGTAAATATGGGGTAAGGGCAAGGGTAGGGTAGGTGACAGGGGGGGTGACGTACGGTAGGGACGAGCTTTTCTCACTTCGCTCTCCGTATGCACTTCACCTTGCATTACCTTGTTTGATGTGTACCCTTGAGACCTTACCCCTCGCTCATCTGTCTTGTTCCCCCTTTTTGTCTCCCACATGAGGACCTGTGCGCCATTGGGCGCCAAGGGGAGCGTGCGTGAGTCCGCCATTGGGCGCCCGAACCTCTCGCAACCACAGCTGTCTGCATCGATGCACCACATTATGGACCACATGTCTGTGGCCGAGCACCACTTATGGACCCCATGGGTTGGGGCATGGCCCCTCTGCTGGAACCGGCCATGAGGGCCCGAGATTCTGCTGGCGGACCTTGGCCACAGGGCACCGATGCCCCACAGGTGAACCACACATAGTCGGCCCTGTGGGCCATAAATAAATCAAATGGACACGTGGGTGCATTTCATTTTACTTTTAATACAAATCGGCCGCCAGCAAAGAAGATGACAACACCAAGGAAATCATAATAGCCAGCAGAGGGAGCTGAAGAGCACGAGACCACCTGCAGGGTTAGGGGTTGTTGGTTTATTTTTATTGATGAACAATGGTGACTGCACCGATTGGTGCCTGAGGGTGTGTTGGTGCGTTTTGGGTGTTTTCATGGTGCGTCGATGCAGAGCAGACTGTCTCCCCCCAGAAAGAACAATCGCAGGTCCTGGGTTAGTTTTGTAAATAAAGTAAATAATGCTCCCCACCGTCAATGTATAGTTTAAAGACCATTCCGTGATTCGGTTAGCTGTGGGTGTGAGTCTGTTAAGCAGGGTGCAATGGAGCAGCAGGACATATTTATTTATGTTTTAAAATTGTCACACTCAGGGTCAGGTTAAAAGTAGAGGGAACTACACCTACGTGCCACACTAAGTTAAAGTTATAGGCCTGGGACGTGCCTAAGAGGAGGAGGGTGCAGTGTTGCGGAAATGAGGATTGCATTTTTTTTATTGTGTAATGTATGTTGTGTAATATTGCTTATTCTGACCCTCCTTGCTCCAGTGTTGTGTAATGGTCAAAAGGGCGTCCCGTAATTAGTCCATCAAGCAAACACGTCAGCCAATCATAGATTTCCCTCTTTTGTTGGTAGTTATATCTTTATTATGTGTCAGAGTAAGGCCTTGTTTTCCATTAACGTGACACTCCATTGCACCAAGTGAAAGAGATAGATGCCCTTCATTCCCATTCCCGAAAACCTCCATTTCCCCTTTCGTAATGGCCAAGCCTCAATTTGGCAATTACATCCCCTCCAAAGCCGCCATTGACCACGAGGCAGGTTTGGGGAAGAAAGGCGGGTCCCCACCTCATCATAGAGGGGAGGAGTGAGTCAGCCCCACTCAACCAACCACGAACAAGGGGTTTGGCTTGAGAGGGCGGAGGAAGAGCGATCGGGGAGGTTCGCCAAGGTTCAAGGGTGGGGCGATATAAAACCCATGAGAGATGCCCCCACACCAGATGAGCTGAAAGGTCGATGAGTTCTGAGGGCTGGAGAATGGAAGAGAGGAGTTCTGAGATCGCGAGAGACAAGTCCTGAAGGAAGCACGTGACAACAACAACAGCAGCAGCTTCAAGAGCAGCAGCAGCACCAGAGCCAGCAGCTTGGGGCCTGGGCGGCAGTTTGGAGCAGGGCCGCGGAAGGAACAGCGGCTGCCAAACGCGCCGATCGTGCTGCAGAGTCCGTGGACCTTCCTCCCTCTCCAACCATCCACCTCCGCCATTCCTATCATCATCCCCCGTGTAAGTGTGACCATAGTCTGTCTTCTGTGTTGTCCCAAGGGAATAAGTAAGTCTGTATAAGCTATTAATTTTCACTGTGTCCTTCTGGTCCGTCCCTCTGTCTACTTTATTTTGTTATCCTTCCTTTCTCCTTGGTTATTTTGAGTCTGTAAATAGTAATAAATAATAGTCGTAGTCCTAACCTTTTTGCCTTCGTCCTTCTCTTCTTCACATCCATGTCGTTTTTGTCTTTTCCCTCATTGAATATCTGTGACGCGATTTGGCCAATGTTCGGGGTAATCGGGTTAACTGCTAAGGACATGGTGGCCATTCTGCTCGGTCAAGCAACATCTTTATCCGTGTCCGTAACAATATATATATATATATATATATATATATATATATATATATATATATATATATATATATATATATATATGGAGCTGTTATGCCCCTCCCCCTTTGTTAATTCTTGCTGCTTTACCAATTACCAAGTATAACCAATTATATGTTTTGTTTTGACTGATTGTTGTACTCTTTTATAATACTTAGTCCTTTCTTGTGCATTGAGGATGTGTAATATCCTAATAAGGAGTTCTGTGCTTGTGAGCTCTTGCCCTGTGTGGGCACAATCTCTTGTTCCCCTTCCTGGCCTTGGTTGCAGCTGCTATCTCTCAGCCTCCCTCATAACTTTGCCAATATCCTGTGGGCTGACATATTTATGAGTGTCCCCTCCCTTTGTACTTTCCCAACCAAGGTCTCTATACAGAAAGTTGTAAACATGTTGCCACATATTGCTGACCATCTCCTTATCTGAGCTAACCCATGAGTGGCCTTGGATGAGCTTCCTCTAACTAACTGAACAACAGGATGGGACTAATGGTGGGAGGACCAATGAGCCCATTCTGTCTCTGTATCTTGTGAGCTAAAACCACACCCGATATTCCTTATATAAAGCAAGTTTTAATCGAATTATTTCAGAGCATCTTGTTGTAGTGTTGGTCATTTTGTGTGAGCCTCCTGCGACTTCCTGCTTTCCGCAAGCTTGTGTAACGAGTTCTAATAAATATATCCGTTGCTCCTTTCTCTGAGTCTTCTGAGTCCCAAGTTCTAAATCCAATTCCGACAAGTGGTGGCAGCGGTGGGATCAGTCTGTGCAGTCCGGGACGCGGTCCCAGGCAAGTGAGTGGTGAGACCAGCTGGCAATTGATCCGGGTCAGGTGAGCTGTGGTTTTCTTTTGTTTTTCCTTTATAGCCTGGGGGTCAGTCCAAATTGTAACCCACTCTCTTGCTCGGGTGCCGTTTGTTCCGTTCCCTGCTCGAACCTGATCCACGAACCTAAATTTAAATACGGACCGCTTGGGTCCCGGAGCAACTGTCTGTTTATGGACTCGTCAGGGTAACGTTACGTAAGGGGAAGTGCCCCACGTTGGGCGCCCAAGGGTAAGGAGTAATAGATCTCTGGGTTGTGAGGGTAAGGATAAGGGCGGCGTCCCGATCCGTGGCCTACCCGGGAGACGTTGTAATTATATGTAAGGTTAGAAGTATTACACGGGCGTAGGATGCCAGGAGAGTACAGTAAGGGTAGGTTAGAAGGCTGTACCTCGCGAGGCGGGCGAACCTCACGGGTACAAGGCTACGAGTCTCTCAAGAGTTAGGTAGAAGGCTGTACCTCGCGAGGCGGGCGAACCTCACGGGTACAGGGCTACGAGTCTCTCAGAGTTAGGTAGAAGGCCGTACCTTGCGAGGCGGGTGATCCTCACGGGTACAAGGCTACGTCGGTAAACTAAAGTTTCCTAGGATGGGGAACAGGATGGGTAATAAGACTGTAAAGGCAGGTGAACCGCTTAGAAATACCCCAGCATTTTTCATGTTTCGGAGGTATGGCTATGATGCTGCGAGACCAGGGAAGTCATGGGTTGCGCTGACTAAGGATCTAGGTGAACCGTGGCCCGAAGGAGGGTCTTTTGCGCTGGAAAAATTGGACGTGTTGTATGAGGCATTAGAAAAGTTAGAACAGGCCACGAAACACTTCCCGCCTGACTATTGGAAAGTCTTTGGTTGGTGGAAGGAAGAAGCGATGAAGCGACATGCAAAGTCGAAACAGGCCAGCTTGGCCGGTGAGGTATCAAAACTCAAGGGTCTGAGGAAACAGGCGAATAAAATGCAGGATGAAGCGATTAAAGAATTAGAGAGGCAGGCCAACGCGCGACTGATGTCGCTCGTTGAAAACACAGACCCCGCGGTAGGGGAAGTAGTGACCAATCTACCCACCCCAGCCCCAGACCTAAGCCCTGTCCCGGGGTTTCAGGCACCACCTATCCTTTCTGCGCTCCCGCCACCACCTCCCTGCAACCCCGCTACCATCGCGCCCCAGATACCCCAGAACCATCCGAGCCAGGGAAGTCCGTTTGCACAACTCGGGGCTAACGGGATAGATGACGGGACCGACATCGCAGGGTTCCTGCCACCGATAGGACAGGATGGGTTATACCCCTCACTGGTAAGCTGTAATGGGAAAGAGACCTCACAAACTACCCCATTGGAATGTCAGGAAATAAAGGGAAGGAAAACATTGTGCCCCGTACAAATTATTGGAGTTAATGCTCAAGGTCAGGGGGTTCGAGAAAGGGTACCATGGAAAGAATCCTCTCTAACAGTAATGCGGGAAAGGATTCAACATTTGCTTATTGAGGACCCACGACAGATAGTGCCAACCATGTCGAATTGGGTTTTAGCTGGCGAGTGCGACTATCGAGACATAACTCATATGGGAGTATCCGTGCTCCCACCCAAGGTATGGGAGAGGGCTAGACAAAGAGCACAGTGGCCGATGATCAATCCAAGGGCAGCAGGATCGGGCCAGATAACACTAGCGCAATGGGAGGAACTGAAGGTCCGGCTGCTAGATGCCATCGAGCTGGCACTGTTGCCAGTAGGAGGTCCGGATTGGGGAAAAATCGGGGCCATAAAACAAAAGACGGGAGAATCAATTGGAGATTACCGGGAAAGGTTGGAAAAGGCCATCGCGCGCTGGGGAGGACTGGGTCCGATGCAGCTGGGAGGGCTACCCCAACCATTGGTAAATCAATATCTAATCGAGGGGCTTCGGCCGGCATTAAAGAAACAGGTACAGTCCGTCCTCTTCGGCTGGAAGGGAAAGACAACCAATGAGTTATGCGACAAGCTGGAGCAATGCCCGGGCTCCTCCTTAGAGGAGAAGAAGGATATTAAGGAGGAAATATTGCAAATGTTTATCCAGGAGAAACGGGCTCAATTTAATCAAAATAAAAAGGGGGATCAGAGTCAGAACCACATACGCGAACAGTGCCAGAAGTGGGGGCCTGTCTGGGGTTATGAGGACCATGGGAGGGGGTGTTTGCCTTTCTATATGGACCAATTCCCCAACGGAGAGTGGATCCACCACGAAAACAACCACTGCGATGGTTGTACTGACCAAGACTTTGGACTAATTAATATGGACGAGATAAAACAACAATGGACAATACCACCCCCTCTTCCCCCTCCTCCTCAAAACCCTCAAACTTGGACCGTGCAAGGGCCCCCTCCCCAAAATTGGTACCCACCAAGACCCCTTCTCCAAACCCCTGGACCACCCCCCAATAGTGGGATGCAGAATGGACCAAGGGGGAACTGGGCCCCGCCTCGGGGTCCGCTGCAATGGCAACCAGTAAACCAGTCACAGTGGGGGCCGCCAGAACGCCGGCTGGGGGGAAGGGGCGCTGTAGAGGGATGACCTATGCCCTCCGCACCACCGGTTCCGCAGGAACCGTGCTTTTATTGCAAGCAAATGGGACACTGGAGACGTGATTGCCCAAGTGCTCGTAAGGGGTTTCCGCCCCAATACAATAGAGGGGCCTATTGACGGGACGCTGGCGGGTCGCCCAAGGAGTGTCCTCTCTTGACCATGACACCGGCAGAGGAACCGACCTTGACGTTGGACGTGGAGGGAAGACAATTAGAATTTCTCGTCGATACGGGTGCGACTCGCAGCACAATTAACAAGGGGGCAATTGCCCTCTTTGCGCCCCACGGCGAGGAACGTTCAAATACTGGGTGTTTCGGGCTTACCCCAAGCGCTTCCTATTTCGGAGGAAGTGCGAGTAACATGCGGCCCGCTGGAGGCTAAACATGCGTTCTTGATGACCACTACTGCCCCGACAAATTTGTTGGGACGGGACTTGTTGTGCCGATTGGGCTGTCAAATCTCATGTACAGAGGAGGGAGTTTTCGTAGACGTCGCGGAATCTAAACGCGACTTGTTGATGATGGCATTGTCTCGGCCCGGCCCCACCGCGTATTGGTGGTGCTTGGATGAAGGGGCTCTGGCTACTTGGACGCATATCATAGATAATGTGTGTTTGGACAGTTCAGTTCTGCGAGATTGGCTACAACTGCACCAAATTTCGATAAAAAACTTAAAGGATAATCCACCCCATTGCACTGCGTACTATGATGCAATGGGCGAGGACGAGAATTATCAAAAGAAGGTTAAGGAAAAGCTGGGCGAGCGCACGCCTCTACACTTATCACGGATATGGATCGGCCGTGAGGGAATAGGAATCGAGGCAGTCCTAACCTCGAGTCAGCGTGCGTTGACCCAATACCCCGAAGGAGCGGTCGCCCATGTTACCCTCACTACTGCCAAGGGGTGGCCACCGGAAAGTGTAGGTTGGATGGTGGGGCGGTTACGAGAAGTTCCCTTACAAGGTTATCGGTGTAAGAGGGGCCGCTGGACTTTGAAACGGCTCCAAAATGGCGAAGGGTTCTCAATTGACTTCAAGACACAACGGAGGGATGGAGTGTTCGAAGTAGCAGAGTTGCCCCCTAAGGGCACCTATGCCATGAGGGCAGTGCTAACGGACCCGGGTGAGTCGGATTACCTCCTAGCGGAGGTGCCAGACAATTTATGGCCTCAGAGCGATGATGAGGTTGGACGGATGCGAGACGCCGAACCCTTAGTGATATCAGTGCAGCCGGGGATGCGCTTGTCAAACGTAAAACAGTATAAGCTACGACCTGAGGCCGACGTAGGCATAGCACCAGTAATTCAATCCCTAGTGGAACAGAAAATTATCGTGGAAACTAACAGCCCATGTAATACACCAATTTTGCCAGTAAAAAAGCCGTCGAAGGACAAATGGAGGTTTGTACAGGATTTAAGGGAGGTGAACAAAGTGATACAGGGCATACACCCACTAGTTCCAAATGGAGAAACCCTCATGATGTCAATCCCGCCGGACGCAACATACTTCACAGTTATCGACCTTTGTTCTGCGTTTTTCTCTGTGCCCATCGCGGCTGAGTCACAATACTTGTTCGCTTTCACCCATAGGGGGCGCCAGTATACTTGGACAGTACTACCTCAGGGGTTTTCAGATAGCCCCACTCTGTTTTCCCGGGCGCTGCACCGCGACCTGGCGGATGTGGAATTGATGGGAGGGTCAGTGTTGTTGCAATACGTTGACGATTTGCTGATTTGCTCCCCTTCGAAGGAGGCGTGCGAAATGGATTCCATGGCCCTATTAAAGGCCTTGGCGGCCAAAGGCCACAAAGTAGGCAGACCAAAACTTCAGTTTGTGCGGAAGGTTGTAACTTACTTGGGACACGCCATTTCGCACGGAAAACGAGAATTGGATGCTGGACGGGTGACCGCTATCATGGAGTTGCCTCGCCCTCGCTGGCAACGGCAAATGCTCCGCTTCCTAGGTATGACGGGATATTGCCGCACTTGGATACTTGATTTTGCGCTGCTGGCTAAGCCACTGTACGAGGCGACCAAAGCAAACGCCCCGGACCCATTGGTATGGACGGATGAATTGAGGCGATGTTTTGACGGGCTGAAAAAGGCGTTGGTCACGGCACCGTCATTAGGACTCCCGGATTATGCGAAACCATTTACCCTTTACACTCACACCATGGGAGGTTTCGCCCAGTCAGTTTTGACACAGACCCATGGGGATAAGGAGCGGCCGGTAGCCTACTTTAGTAAAAAGTTAGACCCGGTCGAACGAGGGTTTCCGGTGTGCCTGCAAGCCGTGGCAGCGGCCAGGTACGCAGTAGAAAGAACAGCGGACATTGTTATGGGACACCCAGTAACGCTACGGGTACCGTATTGCGTCACTTCGCTGTTGTTACAGCGAAGCACACAGCATTTGTCTAACACTAGATTAATGCAATACGAATCCGCACTGATCACTGCAGCCAACATCATGATCGAATGTTGCACGACACTCAACCCAGCCTCACTGATGCCCACCCCTGAGGAGGGTGAACCCCATGTGTGCGCCGACGTTGTGCAGCTAGTCTCCACGGTGCGATCGGATTTAAAGGACAATCCCCTAGAATACCCCGATTGTACATATTATGTCGATGGATCAGCTAGGCGCGCATGGGACGGGTCCCTGTTGTCCGGGTATGCCGTGTGCTCGGATAGCGAAACGATAGAAAGCGGGTATCTTCCACCTACATTTTCCACACAGCAGGCGGAGCTGTGCGCCTTGACCAGAGCGTGCAGCTTGGCGGAAGGCCTTGCCGTCAACATTTACACAGATTCGGCCTACGCTCACGGCGTAGTCCACGATAAAGGGGCCATCTGGAAGATGAGAGGTTTTCTCACATCTGCCGGTTCAGTGATAAAGAATGGCGCGTTGGTAGAAGGGCTCCTCCGAAGCATTTTACTTCCCCGCGCTATCGCGGTAATTAAATGTCGTGGCCACCAAAGGGCGGACACTGACGTTGCCCGGGGCAATGCAAGGGCGGACGAGGCGGCAGGAAAGGCCGCCAACCAACAGATAGAACGCAACATGCCGATGGTGACACGAGCAAAGAAGACATCCGCACAGATTGCTGACATACCGACTGTGGGACCACCCGCTACACCAACTAAGGACGATATCATAAATTTGCAGACCGCTGCACCGACGGCCGAACACGAGGACTGGCTCAAGCGAGGGGCGATACGCCTTGGGCCAGGAGAAATATGGACCCTTGAGGGGAAACCTATAGCACCCCAGGCCTTACTGCCTTGGCTGGCACGCATGGCTCATCAGAATGGTCATGTGTGCCAGAGGGGGGTGATGGGACAGATAAACTACACTTGGGCAGCGCCAGGACTGTCACGGATTGTATCCGAAGTGTGCCGATCGTGCGTGGTCTGTCAGCAACACAATAGAGGGGCGCCGCCGAGACATGCACATGACGGGGGACGGCCCCCGCCTAGTGGGCCGTTCGCAACTATCGAGTTCGATTTTACAGAATTGGAACCAAGTATGTCGTTTCGCTATGTGTTGGTAATCGTAGATACGTTCACCAAATGGGTCGAAGCCTACCCATGCGTCAAGTCCGATGCCCCGACAGTAGCGAAGCGCCTCGTGCGGGATTTTATGTGCAGATTTGGCATCCCCCAGATAATTTCGTCAGATCAAGGGGGTCATTTCACGGCGCAGGTGGTCAAGGGCATCCTGAAGGCATTGGGCGTTAAACAGTCCTTCCATTGCGTTTACCACCCACAGTCATCGGGACTTGTGGAACGAACGAATAAGACTTTAAAGAATAAACTAGCGAAACTTTGCGCAGACACAGGCTTGAGGTGGCCAGAGGCTCTCCCGCTTGCGTTGATGAGCATCCGTTCCACCCCGGGTCGCACTACGGGCCTTTCCCCCCACAAAAAATTAATGGGACGACCTATGAGCTTGCCCGTTTCAGCACCAACGGACATGTCCACCCTTGCTTTGCCAGTAATGGATGACATGCTTTTGAGATTTTGCATAGGCTTGTCCAATGTGGCACGCAGCATCCATGCTCGAGTACAAGAGGCGCTGCCTGAACCAATAGGCCACGCCATCCACGACTTCCAGGCCGGCGACTGGGTGCTCGTAAAGCACTTCACCCGCAAAGCTGCTTTGGAGCCACGGTGGAAGGGACCATTCCAGGTGCTACTGGTCACACCGACGGCAGTCTTCTGCGAGGGTAAACCTTCGTGGATCCACGCCACCCATTGTAAGTTGTCCATTCCGTCCAGCATCCCGCACTGCGGCAGAAACTCCGGGGCGTGCAAACCCACGGATCTCCAATGATACTGCACAAAGACGACTGCATGACTATGGTCTGACTGCCAGAAGACCATACAGAGGCCCCGTGATGACGGCTGCCCATCGCCGCAACCGACAGAGATGGTGCCAACAGCATCAGCGGTGGACCTTGGCGCAGTGGAACGAGGTCGCTTTCAGTGATGAGTCAAGGTTCTGTGTGGACAGCCCTGATGGGCGTGAGCGTGTCTGGAGAAGAACTGGCGAGCGATATGCCGATTGTTGCGTGCGTCAAGCCAACAGGTGGGGTGGCCCAAGTGTGATGGTGTGGGCCGCCATATCAGGCCGGTACAGGACGCCACTGGTAGTTGTGGATGGGAATCTTAACGCCCAGCGGTATGTGGATAATATCCTGCGACCTCATCTGCTGCCATTCCTGCTAGACCACGCAGAACTGAGAACCTTTCAGCATGACAACGCTCGTCCCCATGCTGCTCGCTTTACCACTGCATTTCTCCAAGGCGAGAACATCAACACCATGCAGTGGCCTGCGCTCTCCCCTGACCTGAATCCCATAGAGCACCTGTGGGATGAGCTTGGGAGACGCGTAGTTGGCAGGGCCCGGACACGGGCAGAGCTGCTTCAGACATTGAGGACTGAGTGGGACAGAATCCAGCAGCAATCCATCCAAAGACTGGTAGGCAGTATACGCCGACGATGCACTGCCTGTATCCAAAACAATGGTGGCCACACACGCTATTGAAAGGGGACTGACATTGCACCCTGTGCTGTTCTGTACTGTAAAACAAACTGATGAGATGGTGTATCTTGGTCAAAAACTTGACATGTCATCAATAAAATGCCAATGTTTCAATTAGCAATTGTTGGTTTGTTTTATTTTGAACTGTTCGGACCATCTGCCTGTCCTGTCTTGGGAGGGGAGGAGGGGGGAGGGGAGGAGGGAGGGGGGGAGGGGGGAGGGATGGGGGGAGGGAGGGGGGAGGGGGAGGAAGGGGAGAGGGAGGGGGGAGGGGGAGGGGGGAGGGATGGGGGAGGGGGAGGAAGGGGAGAGGGAGGGGGGAGGGGGAGGGGAGAGGGAGGGGGAGGGAGGGGGAGGGGGAGGGGGAGGGAGAGGGAGGGGGAGGTGGAGGGGAGGGGGAGGAAGGGGTAGGGCAGAAAGGAAGGGGTAGGGGGGAAAGGGAGGAGCATGGGGGAAAGGGAGGGGGAGGGGAGGGGAGGGTGGAGGGGGATGGGGAAGGGGTAGGGCGAAAAGGAAGGGGTAGGTGGGAAAGGAGGGGCATGGGGGAAAGGGAGGGGGAGGGGAGGGGAGGGGGTGAGGAGGGGAAAGGGGAGGGGGGAAGGGGAGAGGGTAGCGTGGAGGGAGAAGGGAGGGGGAAGGGTAGGGGAGGGGAGGGGGGAAAGGGAGGGGGAGCGGGAGGGAGGGGGACGGAAGGGGAGGGGGAGGGGGAGGGGAGGGGTGGGGGGAGGGGAGGGGGAGGGGAGGGGAGAGGGGAGGAGAACGGGGGGAGAGCGAGCCCCTTGGTAAAGCGAGCGATTTCTTTTTTCATAGCGTCATATCGTTCATAGCTTCGTAGCGTTTCATAGCGTCATAGCGTCATAGCGTCATAGCCCCTCCCACCCCTCCTCCCCATTACTGGCAATTGATCACATCCACAAATGATGTAATCCACCCAATTTATGTACTTTACATAACGTTAATAGAAATACATGGCCGTGTAGATGGGAAATACAGTTTGTTTGAAATAAATCACAAATATCAGATGAAAGTGAAAAAAAACCTATGTGGTGTGAATGGCAATGTTCCTCGCTGAAATGTAAAAAAACTGAATTACGTGCGAACGCATAACTGTGAGATTATGGCGGCAAAGTTGGAACATCACGTGATCCTAGCAGAAGTACCCGGCATTGCCGGGTGGGGGAGGGGAGACCCGCACATTCCCAACCCGTACATTCGCCCTCTCGACTCAAGCTCGTATTCGATTCGTATTAGAAATCGAAAGGGGAAAGGGGAAATCTTCGTATTCGAATTCGTAAACACGAAATATGAATTAAAATTTAATTCATATCGCACAAAATCGACATCAATGATCTCTCTGACTCTCTTGAAAATCCTCTCTATCTCTTTGCTGATGACTCTACTCTCTGTCGCTCCATTCTTCATCCTCAGATCGCAGTCTGCAGCCTCCTCACTCTCTGCAGACCTGGACAAAATCACAGACTGGGCAAACAAGTGGAACATGTCTTTGAATCCTGACAAATCTCACACTCTTACGATGTCTCTCCGAAAAGACCGACTGGATAACCCTCCATCCACTTTCTGAATAATCCTCTCCAAGAAGTTCTGTCACTCAAGCTTTTGGGTCTCACTATCTGCCATGATCTTTCCTGGAAAACCACATTTCCAAGCTGGCCTCCAAAGCCAGTCGCCGACTGGGCATCCTCCGTCGTGCAAAGTCCTTCATTGGCACACCTGAGCTCCTCACCACATACAAGGCTTTCATCCGCAGCTCAATGGAATACTGCTCTCCCCTCTGGGCTGATGCTCCTGCCTCACACCTAGCTCGTCTTCACGCTGTTGAAACCAAAGCATTCAGAATCATTGGAATCTCCCGCGATGAATCTTACTCCAAAGGCCTCTCCACTCACTCACTCACTCACCGCAGGCAGGTTGGTGGTCTTTCCGTCTTCTACCGACTCCTCTCTGGCCATGCCCCCCCAGCTCTCTCTGGGCTCTGTCCCGCAAATATTCCTACAGGTCGCACAAGATCTGCCTGCAACCCTCTTTTTTTTTTTTTTTTTTTTTTGTTGTATACAATATCGAGGCTCGTGAAGAGCGAACATTAATCACACAGAAAGACAAACCGACACATAAAACATATAACATAGGGAGCGGTAGACAAGATGGGGAGAGAGGGGGAAGGACACAAACACAACATTTGAGAGCAGGGACCGAGAGACATGGAGACATCGAGAGATCTGAGAGAGGGCGAGGGCTGTAGGGGGGGGGGGGGGCGTGGGAAGGGGGCAGTGGGAGAGGTATAAAACATATGGACACTGCCAGGACTTCCAGGAAAGAAGTTGGAATTTCAAACAAGGTGGATCTGGGGTGAATTAGCGGGGGTAGAAAAGATCAAGGTTTTGGATGGGGGAAGATAAGAGATGGTGGTGAACAGCTGTTTTAAAGACCTGGAGGGAGGAGTGGATTGAAGGGAGTGAGGGAGTTTGTTCCAGAGGCGGGAGAAAAGAGGAATGAAAGAGTGAAGGTGAGCGGAGAGCCGAGATTTCGGCAGTTTAACCATCAGAGGGTTGCTGGCAGATCTTGTGCGACCTGTAGGAATATTTGGGGGACAGAGCACAGAGAGAGCTGGGGGTGCAAGGCCGGAGAGGAGTCGGTAGAAGACAGAAAGACCACCTACCTGCCTGCGGTGAGTGAGTGAAAGGCCCTCAGAGATAGCTTCATCGCGGGAGATTCCAATAATTCTGAAAGCTTTGGTTTCAACAGCGTGAAGCCGAGCTAGGTGTGAGGCAGGAGCACCGGCCCATAGGGGAGAACAGTATTCCATTGAGCTGCGGATGAAAGCCTTGTATGTGGTGAGGAGCTCAGGTGTGCCGAGGAAGGACTTCGCACGATGGAGGATGCCCAGTCGGCGACTGGCTTTGGAGGCCAGCTTGGAAATGTGGTTTTCCCAAGAAAGATCATGGCAGATAGTGAGACCCAAAATCTTGAGCGACAGAACTTCTTGGAGAGGATTGTTGAGGAAGTAGATGGGAGGGTTGTCCAGTCGATCTTTTCGGAGAGACATAGTAAGAGTGTGAGATTTGTCAGGATTGAAAGACATGTTCCACTTGTTTGACCAGTCTGTGATTTTGTCCAGGTCTTCAGAGAGTGAGGAGGCAGCAGACTGCCGATCTGAGGGAAGAGGAATGGAGCGGCAGAGAGTGGAGTCATCAGCAAAGAGATAGAGAGGATTTTCGAGAGAGTCAGAAAGATCATTGATGAAGACCAGAAAAAGCACGGGGCCCAGAACACTGCCTTGGGGAACTCCAGCCTGAACAGGAAGAGGAGATGAGAGAAACCCATTCAGGGCCACACGTTGACGACGACTAGAGAGGAAGTCCGCCAGCCATGCGTGGAGATTTCCATGGATACCAAAGGAGGAGAGTTTGGTGAGCAGAGCGGGGTGCCAGACCGTGTCGAAGGCACGTGATATGTCGAGGGAGACAGCTCTAATTTCCTGTTTGGCATTGAGGACCTCCATCCATTGTTGAGACAGCAGAAGCAGCATGTCCAGAGTAGAGTGACCTGGTCTGAAACCAAATTGATGATCAGAGATCAAGCCATTGGAGAAGAGGAAAGATTTCATATCAGAAGCAATGATGGATTCCATGACTTTGCTGATAATTGGGAGAAGGCTGATTGGTCTGTAGTTGCTAGGATCTGTTTTTGCACCTTTTTTGTGCAAAGCGGTGATGTTGGCTGATTTCCAAGCAGATGGCAGTTGACCTTGAGCAAAAGAGAGGGTGAAGAGAACAGAGAGAGGGTGAGATAGAGCAGCAGAGCAGGATTTTAGGACCCGTGGGCTGATGCCGTCGGGTCCAGTTGCAGAATCAGAGTCGAGGGTTGACAGAAACTTTTCCACCTTGTCAGGAGGAAAGGACACGGAGTTCAGGAGCAGCAGGGTACGACTGGGTATGGTGGGTACAGAGAGGGATGGGTTTGGGACACAAGATTTAGAGGCAAACACAGAGTTGAGGCATTCAGCTTTTTCACGTGTGGAGTCAGCTGTGTTGCCGTTTGAGGTAAGGGAGGGGATGGAGGGGGAACAAACACCAGAAACGGATTTGACCAGACGCCACCAGGATTTGGAAGAGGGAGACAGATAAGAGAGTTCGGTCTTGAGAACGGAGAGATGTTGTTTCCTGGCTCTCCTGAGGGTGGACACACACTTGTTTCGGGCTTTGTGAAAGGAAATGAGATTTCCTTCCGTTGGATTTGCTTTCCAGGAGACGAAGGCAAGTTGTTTCTGGGCAACAGCCTCACCACAATATTCCGTGTACCATGGACGGGAGGAAGGGTATGACAACTGAAGACGAGATGGGATAAATCTGTGCATGAGAGAGAGCAATTTACTTTGGAAGAATTCCCAGGATGAGTTGATGTCAGAGGTGGTAGAGATCGGAGACCAGTCCAGATGATTGATGGCTGCTTGAAGACCGTGCCAGTTGGCCTGAGTGAAATGCCAGACTCGTCGACGCTGAGCAGGCTCCCTGAGGATGGTCAGAGAGATGTCCACTTTAACAAGGACATGATCAGATGATCCGATCGGAGCAGAAGAAGAGCAGCAGACATTTTCAGGGAAGTTAGTCATAACCAAGTCCAGAAGAGAAGATGTTCCGTTGACTGAGATCCGGGTCGGGAAATTGACAGATTGAGTCAGTCCCAGTGAGTCGCAGAAGTCCTTTGCTGAGGAGCCATGGCTGGTGAGAGAGGTACCCACACCCAGCCAACTGGCATGATGACAGTTGAAATCACCACATATGAGGAAGAGAGAGTTGGGATGAGTAGATAGAAGTTGGTCCATATCATCAGACAGCGAGATGTAGATGGAGTCATCACTGTTTGGTGGACGGTACAACACACATATGAACAAGAGGTGGGAGCGAAGGGGAAGCCGTAGCCAGAGGTATTCCTGGGGGTGAGGTGGAGAGAGTGCAGTGCAGGGCGAGTGAGGAAGAGAGTTTTTGATAAAGATAGCAACCCCGCCTCCAGGACGAGGCTCAGGTCTATCATACCGGAGGAGGGAGTAGCCCGGGAGAGATACTATGGAATCAGAGACATCATAAAGGAGGAAAGTTTCTGTTAAGCAGATCACGTCTGGTTTGACAGAAGCAACCTGTATGGAGAGATCAGTTAAGTTTGAACGAAGGCCCCGGATGTTTGAGGTCCATACCGTTAATGAAGAGGAAGGGGGAGCATCAGATACAGAACAGGGGGGAGGAGGGGTAGGGTAAGATGTGGAAGAGGTGGAAGAGGTAGGGAGAGCTGTTGAAGGTGTGTCAGAGATTTCAGAATAGCTCGGAGAAAGGGAAGGATGGGGCGGACAAAAGGTTTGATGGTGATTGGGTGAGCCACAATGAGGTGTTATTTGAGGAGGGGGAAGAGCGAGGCAGAAGGTTGGGGGAGATGGAGGTGAGAGTTTGAAGGGGGAAGAAGCGGGGAGGACGCTTTGAGGAGGGGGAGTGAGCGGGGGGAAATTGAGAAGCAATGAGGGTGGGGAGATTTGAAGGGGAGGGGTGAGGGGGGAGTTTGGGAGGGAAGGGACAAGGGGAGGGATTTGAAAGGGATGGGATATGGGGGAGATTTGGCGGGGAGGGGTGAGGCAGGAGTCTAGGAGGGGAGGGGCGAGGGGGCGTCTTGGCGGGGAGGGGTGAGGGAGTAGTTTAGGAGGGAGGGGGCAAGGGGGGAGATTTGAAAGGGATGGGTGATGGGGAAGATTTGGAGGGGAGGGGTGATGGGGAAGATTTGGAGGGGAGGGGTTATGGGGAAGATTTGGAGGGGAGGGGTGAGATTGGATTTTTGAAAGTGTACGATTTATGGGAAACGAACATTTATTGCAAAATGAGTTTCTTGTGACCTTCGAGTTAAAAATACGTTTAAGGACGCTGGATGGAGGATGGAGTGCAGGAGAGTTTAGGGAATGTAGAACAAAGGCACTATAGGAGATGGATATTTTTTTTGGGATGAATTGATTTGGTGAGCAAGTCGAAAGCAGCCTTTTAAAGAAGAAGAAGAAAAAGGTGTTATAAAATATGACGGAATACATAACTTGAGGGGAAAGTGTAAACATTGAAGGTTAATGAGTGAAAACTATCTGGGGAAATGGGGGAGAAACACGTGGTCGAAGAACGAACGAACGAATAAGAATGAATAAACGAATGAGAACAGAGAAGGAAATGTTTTTGTTTTTTTGTTTTTTTTTTGAGTTGAGATTTACACAAGGAAGTAGGCTATGGGTGAAAAGACTGGGAAAACAGAGAACGAAAGTTATTGGATCACAAACGACGGACCACTGAGAGAAAAACAAAGCCTCAAGGTTGTACAGTGCACACTGTACAAGGCCTTGCTCGCGACACGGCAAACAGACGATCAATTTATGAAAGATAAACACCGAGAAACAACCAAAGTTGCACACAATAACTTCACACACCGAAAGATAAATACAGTTTCGACAAAATACAATTGTGAACAGACTTAACTTCGAAAAAACGTGGAGACCGTGTGGAGCTTCGAAAATCCCTGCCGCCGTCTCCAAGATCTCGCGAGATCTCCCAACCCTAACCCTAACAACCCTAACCCTAATCTTATGGTTAAACTGCCAAAATCAAGACGCTCTGTTCACCTTCACTCCTTCATTCCTCTTTTCTCCCGCCTGTGGAACAAACTCCCTCACTCTCTTCAATCCCACTCCACCCTCCAGGTCTTTAAAACAGCTGTTCACCACCATCTCTTATCTTCCCCCATCCAAAATCTTGATCTTTTCTACCCCCGCTAATTTCACCCCAATTCCACTTTTTTGAAATACCAACTTGTCCTGGAAGTCCTTGGTTTTCTTGTGTTTTATACTTCTCCCTCCCCCCCCCCCCCCCTTCCCATGCCTCCTTCCCCCGGGCCCTCTCCCTTCCACGCATCTCCCTGCTCTCGGATGTCGTGTTTGTGTGCTTCCCCATCTCTCCCCATCTTGTCTTCCGCTCCCTCTTTTTATATATTTTGTTTGTCTGGTTGATTTGTTTGTGAAATAAATGTTAGCTCTTTCACGAGCCTCGATTCAGTATACCAAAAAAAAATACCAAAAAAAAAACTGCTTTTACCCTCTCCATTGCCTGGATTGCTTGAATTTTTCGTAAGGGGGCACACCCCCCCCCCCCCATTGATGTTCAGGGAGGCAATATGTATTTCTCGCATTGTCATTCTAAGGTCGTAGCTAACCCTCTGCCTGCAATTCCTTATTCGCCTTTGTTACTGCTTTACGAAGACGTTGAAATTGAGGCTCCGAGAGCATGGGGTCATTTTTCTGTAAAAGAGGTTTCGAAGCCTTAATGAAAGCTTGAACATCAGGGAAATGATCTCTAATTACAACATGACGTTGTCTAAACGTTTTGTTTAAGAAATCAATGACCTTCTCTTTTGTCACCTCTGCTTGCCTCACCTGCTCCTTCTGAGACTCACTCAGGGCAGCTAGACTGCATCCTTCCTCATCAGCCTCGACCCCACTCTCGCCTAGTAGTGTGTCAGGTACTGGCACCTCATCTGTGTCATTGTCACCATGGTATTTTTGTTGCGTCTGCATGGCACCAACTACCCCATCGTTGTTGTCTGCCACTGACTTATCAATCTCGTTCTCATCATCTTCCGTTGAGATGAGGGTCCTTAACTGCTCGTCGCATGGTGCAGGGTGTCCACCATCACACACGGTGACATGCTCGGTAATGCTTCGATTCTCTTCATCCTGTGAAATGGGCAGATTCCCATCTCTACCTATTGCATTACCATTTTGCTCATGGTCATCAGGTTGGTCTGTATTACCATCTGCCTGCACGAGAACCATTTTGTTTCCTTTTCCTCCATTCTCATCGCTCGCAAGAGAGCATTTCAAGTTTCTCCTCGACTCGGTCTCCATCAGCTTCACCTCCTCAAAGTCCCTTTGTTCTTGAGGTTGCAGCCTCTCCTCCGCATATGGTTGCTCCACTACCGCATGGGTTTCTCCACCAGCACCACTGTCACCCGCACCCTGGTATTCCGGTGTTGACCTTTTTTCTACACCTGGCTCATCTACAGGGTCGTTCAAGTCATTTACAGGGGGGGGTGGGAGGGGGGGTGTCCCAGCTGCTGCGGCGTAAGTCTTCCTCACATCAGGACAATACTGCCGAGTGTGTCCGTATGCCCCACATGTATAGCAAATCAAGGTCTCAGTAGCTGCAAAGATCCGGTAATCATGATCTTGTGGAGCGATGCTCTCACGATAAAGCTGGACAAAATGGACGACACCAGGAACGAAGTTTCACTGAGCTATTTATTTCTAGCTCAACTCAAAAGCACTGAAAGCCCGATAGAACGGGCGGCAATTTATAACCAAAGTTCACCACACAAAAGCCATGCCTCTCAGGTGGGGCGTGGCATGCAAATCGGTAAGCCACGCCTCTCAACGGGGCGTGGTATGCAAACCAAATGTCCGCCCGGGCAAGACAAGTCCGGGCAAGTCCGGACGAGCCCGGGCAAGTGACCGCCCGCCGGTTACGTCATCAGCCAGTGCAAGGGGATTGTGTAATGCTTCCGGTAACTGCTACATGCGGCCCCCCAGAATTAACTTACACCGGGAGAGTCAGTTTGAGGGGGGTCTGGATGACCCGGCCGAAAGGACCCCTGGCGATTCGTGTGGGGGTGGTAGGTGGCGTGGCAGTGGATGGTTGGGCAGGGGGCTTGGTTGACGGGGGACGGCCCCGTCGTGGAGGAAGGGCCAACCGTGGAGGTTGGTCGAGGTCCAAATGGGCCGGCTTGAGGCGGTCCACGGAGATGTGGTCCGGCTTGCCGAGGATGTCCACGATGAATGACTTGTCGTCCCTCTTCCGGACCCGGAAAGGTCCATCGTACGGCGGTAGGAGCGGTCCCCGGTGTGCGTCGTTCTGGATGAAAACGTACTCCGCAGTGCGAAGTGCTGGGGGAGGTGGGGTTGGGGGCAGCCGTGATGGGAAGTGAGCACGGGGGCAAACCTCCTGGCGGCCTCCTGGAGGACCGAGCGTTGGCGAGCTGTGGACCAGGGGCCGGTCGCGTTGGGGATGAACTCGCCTGGCACGCGCAGCGGCTGGCCATAGACCAGCTCGGCGGTGGAAGCCTGGAGGTCCTCCTTAGGGGCCGTTCGGAGGCCCAATCGGACCCACGGGAGCCTGTCAGCCCAATCGTCATCCTGGAGGCTGGCCCTGAGAGCGGCCTTCATCGAGCGGTGGAACCGCTCGCACAAGCCTTTGGCTTAGGGGTGGTAGACCATGGTGCGGTGTATCTTGACCCCCAAGGCCTGGGCGACTGCGCCCCAAAGCTCAGAGGTGAATTGCGGGCCTCTGTCTGAAGATATGTTCGAGGGGGCGCCGAAACAGGCAATCCAGGTGCCAATGAAGGCCTGCACCACATCGGCGGATGTTGTTGATGCCAGTGGGACGGCCTCCGGCCACCTGGTGGTCCTGTCCACCATCGTGAGGAGGTGGGTGAAGCCCTGCGAGGAGGGAAGAGGTCTCACCAGGTCCACATTGACGTGGTCGAAGCACCGCGCTGGCACATCGAATGGCACCAATGGGGCCTGGGTGTGCCGGTGGACCTTCGCACGCTGGCAGGCGACACAGGCGTTGGCCCAGTCGACGACGTCCTTACGGAGCCCGTGCCAGACGAATTTCGCTGCCACGAGCTTCTGTGACACTTTCCGGACCGGATGGGAAAGGTCGTGGAGGGCGACAAAAATGTGCCGCTGCCATCCGGTGGGCACAATGGGGCGAGGTTGGCCCAGGGAAACGTCACACAGGTGAACTGTGCCTGTGTCCTCGAAGGGGACGTCGGCCAACCGCAGGCCTGTGTCAGCTGTCCGGAGGGCTTGCACGGTGGGTCGGCGGTCTGGTCGGGAACCATGCGGGCGAAGTCCACACCGAGGTGGACGGCATTCGTGCCGGACCGGGAGAGGCAATCGGCCACAGCGTTGTCCTTGCCCGCAACGTGCCAGATGTCCGTCATAAATTCGGACACGGCGGAGAGGTGACGCTGCTGGTGGGCGGACCACGGCTCTGCAACCTTGGCCATGGTGAAGACCAGGGGCTTGTGGTCCACAAACGCTGTGAACGGGCGGCCCTCTAAAAGATGGCGGAAGTGGTGAACGGCCAGATAAAGGCCGAGGAACTCGCGGTCGAAAGCGCTATACTTGCGCTCGTTAGGGTGAAGCTGTCGGCTGAAGAAGGCCAGCGGTTGCCAAGCCCCGTTCACCCACTGTTCATGCACGGCGCCCACCGTGTAGTCGGAAGCGTCCGTGGTGAGGGCGATGGGCGCGTCGAGCGCCGGGGTGCGCCAGCATGGTCGCGTTGGCGAGGGCCAGCTTAGCGCCCGTGAACACCTCGTCCATCTCTTTGGTCCAGGCGACGTCGTGCTTGGCCGGCTTTTCCTGGAGGGCTTCATACAGGGGGGCACATGAGTTTGGTGGCGCGAGGCACAAACCGGTGGTAGAAATTTACCATTCCCATAAATTCCTGGAGGGCCTTGATGGAGCGGGGGCGCGGGAAACTTGGGACTGCCTCCACCTTGGTCAGCAGCGGAACGGCCCCTTGCTTCGTGATGCGGTGCCCCAGGAAGTCAACGGCCGTTATGCCAAACTGGCATTTTGCCGGGTTGATGATGAGGCCGTGCTGGCCGAGGCTCTCAAAAAGCGTGCGCAGGTGGATGAGGTGCTCCGCCCGGGAAGTGCTGGCGACGAGAAAGTCGTCCAAGAAGACGAAAAGGAAGGTGAGGTCACGCAGCACGCTGTGCCTCAGCCGTTGGAAGGCCTGGACCGCGTTCTTAAGGCCGAACGGCATGCGAAGGAACTCAAAGAGGCCAAAAGGTGTAATTACCGCCGTCTTTGGCACGTCAGCCAGCCGGACGGGTACCTGGTGGTAGCCCCCCCTCCCCCCCCCGAATGAGGTCGACCTTGGAAAAGATCAACCGCCCCGCCAAATGGGCGGAAAAGTCCTGTATATGTGGTATCGGGTACCGGCCGGGGGTGGTGGCGTCGTTGAGGCGGCGGTAATCGCTGCATGGTCGCCATCCGCCACTCAGCTTGGGCACGATGTGCAGGGGTGAGGCCCACGCGCTATTGGAGCGCCGCACAATGCCCAATCGCTCCAGCACGTCGAATTCCACCTTCGCCACGGCGAGTTTGGCCGGGTCGAGGTGACGAGCTCTGGCGTAGACCGGTGGACCTGTGGTCGGGATGTGGTGTTCGATGCCATGTTTGACGGCGACGGCGGAAAACGTCGGCTGCGTGAGGGCGGGAAACTCGGCAAGTAGGCAGGTGAAATTGTCCGCGGCCGGGAGAGCGCAGGCTAGCTTGGTTGGTGCGGAGCCGCTCAATGAGCAAGCGAGTGAGCTGAAGGTCTCCACGTTGATGAGCCGACGCCATTTGATGTCAACCAAAAGCCCATGCACGCAAAGAAAATCTGCATCCAGCAAGGCCATGGGTACGTTCGCCATGATGAAGTCCCACCTGAAGCGCTGGCCCCCGAAGCAGAATGCAACGATGAGCGAACCGAAGGTGTGGATGGAGGAGCCGTTTGCGGCGACCAAGGCGGGGCCGCAAAGCGCGGCCTGTTTGTCCTGCACCGAGGCGGGTATCACGCTCAGCTGAGCACCGGTGTCACACAAAAAACGCCGCCCGGACGCTGTGTCCATAATAAACAGAAGGCTGCCTGAATGGCCGATGCTCATGGCAGGCAGCGAGTGCCGGCCTCGTCGTTTCCCGACCTGCTGAAAGTGCACGGTGGGCAGCACGTTCTGGCCTTCTGCCCGAACCTGGAGGGGTAGTAACACATGGCCCGTTCTGGTGGAGGCTCCGGCGGTCGCGTCAGGTTCGGTCGATGGGGCGCCGTGGCGGCCGTTGCCGCCAGCGGCGCTCACTCGGCCGGTGGTGGCGCTGGTCATGGCACGGGCGTTGCCTCGGTCGGCCCAGGGTTCCAGGCGGCCGCTCCGACGTGTCGCCTGGCCGAGAAAAATTTATCAGCCTCCTTGGCCAGGGCGCGAGGGTCCATGATGGGCGAATTAGCCAAAGCTAATCATACCTGCCCGGGTAGCTGCCGGAGGAACAGCTCGCGGAAGAGGAAATCTAGGCTGTGGTCGCCGAGTAGAGCAAGCATGTGGTCCATGCATTCGGATGGACGGGCCTTACCCAGCTCCGGGAGGTCGAGCAGTTATCGCGCGCGTTCGGTCTCCATGAGTCCAAACACACCGAGGAGTAGGCCTTTGAACGCGCCGTATTTGTCGGCGTTCGGCAGGTTCTGTAGGAAGCTCAGGACCCGGGCGGCAGTGGAGGCATTGAGCGCGGAGACCACATGGTGGTAGCGCTTCGTGTCCTCCGTAATGTTCCGCAGGGCGAATTGAGAATCCGCTTGGGTGAACCAGACGGCTGCGTGTGATTCCCAAAAGCCAGGGAGCTTCAAAGCTACAGATGACTCCATCACCGTGTTCTTGAAAAGGGGTCACCAATTGTGGAGCTATGCTCTCACGATAAAGCCGGACAAAACGTTCTGCACGATTTCGACCTTCACCTAGTGTGGAGATCGTGCAAGGACATTGGGGAATGTTACATCCCACTCACGTTTGGCGTATTGTGAGTTCCTTGCTTTGAGAGCATTGGGGAATGATGGTACCATCATATGTATTGTTCATTTGATGCAAGTGACATTTTCATTATACTTTATTTAATAGTGTTATTATTGTGTATGTGAGAGTTCTTAATACAATTACTTGTTTTGTTCACCAATTGCATTGGTGTGGTTTTACCATGGTTTCTTAGAACACTAAAAATAACAAATCTTTCTGCCGCGTTCCCGGTCCATACTCTGAGGTGCACCGTAACCTGGGTTTGGGATTCAGTTGAATATGACAAAGGCTATGGGAACACAGTCTGAAAAACCACAGCTGGTATGGATGGACAGACAGAAGGAGTGCAAACCTATTGTCCCCTCTGGTGAAACCGGTAGGGGACTAATAACCTGAGGTACATACATGAGGCAAAACATGTGTACGGCTTATGTGCATGTATAATACATTGTAGTTCTCTACCTGGCCTGACGTCTGTGCTGCTTCACAAAATGGTGGCCTGTCGGTGATAGCGAAGTGATAGGCCTATAGACTCAGCTTCATGCGAGAGATTCCAATGACCTTGAAAGCCTTTGTTTGCATGGCGTCAAGCTCACCAAGATGTGAGGCAAGGGAGTAAGCCCTTGGGGGAGAGCATTACTCCATAAAGGTGTGGATGAAAGCTTTGCCGGTGAATAGGAGTTTAGGTGTGCCAAGGAAGGACTTCGCATGACAGTGGATGCCCAGTCGGCAGCTGGCTTTGGAGGCCAACTTTGAAATGTGGCTTGCCTAAGAGAGATCATGTCTGAGAGTGAGACCCAAGAGTTTGAATGACTGAATCCCTTTGAGGAAGTGGGTTGAGAAAGCAGATTGGAGGGTTTGTGGAATGGTCCTTTAGGACAGAGAGAGTGTGTATGGGATTATCAGGATTGAAAGACAGGTTCCAGGTATTGACCAGTTTGTGATTTTGTCAAGGTCTGAGGATCGGGAGGGAAGAGGTTGCGGCCTGTCTGTCAGAAGGTTGAGGGATGTCACGACAGAATTGTTTTATTTGAGATTATTTAAAACTAAACCCTACATGTCAATTATGTATTTTGTCTGACGATAAGTCTTTTCCCTGGAACCTAACATCACCCCCCCCCCCCCCATTTCTATTCATTATTATGGGCAAATTGTGTTTCATTAAAGTCGTTTCAGTCAAAGTCGCACTTTCCAAGAATGTAACTACAACGTCAAGCAAAGACCATACATCCATACACATCGTCCATACACAATTTGGCTATCGAAATATCTATAAAGCTCAGTTGACCTTTTGCAGCACCAAATAACAGTGAAACGGACTTGATTAAAAGGGTGAAAATTCTACAGATGCTGCTATAAATAACTACCTCTGTCGGATTGAATTTTTGAAAGAGAATAGACGTCTGGATCAATTTTTGAATTAAATTTAAATCCCGATTTATCTTCTATCTTCTTCTATCTATCTATCGATTGTTACGGATTCGTCACTTCCATTGTGGTGGTTTTCATCCACTGTAAATATTTCTGAATCCATGTACTATTATTGTTTTCCAAAAGGTTTATTGTCCATGAACTGTTTTCCAAAGGTAAAAAAGTTAATGTTAAAAGAAACAGGAAACCGGGTTGGGAACCGGATGAGGAAGAGGAAGAAGAAGAAGGAAAAAGAGGGCGGAGTGAGTGAGTCGGACAAGAAAGCCGAGTCGCTCCGAGTTCTGAAGCGAACGTTGGTGAGCAAGAGTCACTAGCCAACTTTCGCGTTTCCGGGAAAGGGGTCCCTGCGACAGAGTTGTCATCGTTGTGACCAATCAACCTGCATGTCAGGTTTTTGGCGGTGGATTCCAAGGAGAATTATCGCCAGGCCATTACGTCTCAAGAGCGGGTCGTCGGCCATTTTGACTCGCGCCGGACTTGTGCTTCACTCGCGGTTTCATCTCTTTTCGACCATTTTCACCGCATTCAGACGTCGATCTGGGGCGTGTGTGTGACGTGGCTTTTTGAAGGTTAATTCGTCCATACCCGCGGGTGTGATCTCTCAGTCGCCTGTAGGGCGCCTTTGGGTTTCCCAGTCGCCTTAAGGGCGCCTTTGTATAGCTTCGGCTGTGTGAAGAGTCGCCTGTAGGGCGCCTTTGGGTTTCCCAGTCGCCTTGAGGGCGCCTTTGTACAGCTTCGGCTGTGTGACTGTACCTGCCATCCGCACGGGATTCTGGTCTCAAATGGACATCGTTCTGGCGATCACTGGAGCGAATCAACTTCTTCTTGAAGCCGGGAATAAGAGACATTGGGGAATGTTCTTGTTTCACTCACTTGGAGCACAGTGAGTTATATATTACAAAACTGATGGTACCATCATAGGACATATTGATTGTACTTTTGAATACTATTGTTGTTGTACTGTTATCTTGTGTGATCTTAATACAATATTTGTTTGTGAGTAACAATAGGGGTGGTTTCTCCGTTGATCTTTGATACACAGAATAACACATTTTTCTGCCGTGACTCCTCTCGGGGCTCTGCCCGGCCAGGGGGTCGGGGAGGAGCACGTAACAGAAATTGGGGGCTCGTCCAATTGGCTCGGGGGCTCGAAATTGGGATCCTCATCCGGGACTAAATTCCCTGATAACATTCGTCCGGGATAGAATTCCCTAGCATTCCCAAAATTCCCAAACTTGGAATTTTTCTAACATTCCCAAATTTTTCCAAAAAATTGGAAATTTTTGTGTGAAGGTTAACAGGTGCTAACTGATAGTCACCATGGTGTTTGACGCAGAACAGTTTGCGGCGTCCCCTAATGAGCCACAGTTCCAAGCGTTAAAAAAATCGGAACTCTTGATCTTGGCCAGACATTTTAACTTGGAGGTCCAAGTTAATATGAAGAAAGCAGAGATGCAGACATTGGTGGTAGAATCTCTGGTGGGACAGGGAACATGGACAGAGGTAGTCTTGGATTGGTTACCCGAGGAAAAGGAAATGTGGAGCCCTGGAAAATGGAGATGCAACTGCAGAGCCAGGAAAGGTTAAAAGCAGAGGAAAGGAGAGCTGCAAGAGAACGTGAGGAGAGAAGAGCAGAGGAAAGGAGAGCTGAAAAAGAAAGAAGAGCAAAGGAAAGAGCAGAGGAAAGGAAAGCCGAAAGGGAGTTAAAGGAACGTGACATGGAGTATCAGAAGGAAGTTAAACTCAAGGAGCTGGAATTAATGGGAGAACAGGGAGAAGTAGCATCCATGCCGGCTGGTTCGACAACTTGTCAGAACACCTGGGATGTTGGTAGGCATGTGAGGCTGGTCCCACCCTTCAATGAAAAGGAGGTAGCCATGTTTTTTTTTACATTTTGAGAAAGTGGCTCAAATGCTAAAATGGCCTGTGGGGTCTTGGACTATGTTAGTGCAAAGTGTTTTAGTGGGTAAAGCTCAAGATATATTTTAGGCTTTACCGATTGACAAATGTACACATTATGAGGAAGTGAACAAAGCCATCCTCAAAGCCTATGAATTGGTTCCTGAGGCTTACAGGCAAAAATTTCGGAATGCCAGGAAGAGGGAGAGTGAGACCCATGTGGAGTTTGCCAGAATGAAGGAAACCATGTTTGATCGGTGGTGTGATTCGAAGGGGATTGGGAAAGACTTCAACCTGTTGCGACAATTGATCTTGGTGGAGGAATTCAAACAGTGTGTCCACGCGGACATTAAAGTACATCTGGATGAAAAGAAAGTACCAGAGTTGTATGAGGCAGCAACTGTGGCAGATGACTATGCCTTGACACACAGGATGGGGATCCACAAACCTAACTTCCCACCTAGAGTTCGCCAGGGGAGTTATGGTACATCCGGTGCGGATTACGAATATTCATGGGGGCGGCCTAGAGATGACTAGGAGGACAAATCTGATACCGCGACTTTTAGGGATCAGAAGACTACAGTTCCAAGGCAGACTTATCTTCCGGGGGGCTCGAGGCAGACCACGAGTTTTTCCATCGGGCCTACTTGCGCTTTTTGCAAGAAACCTGGACACTTGATGTCCCAATGTTATGCCCTGGAAAGGAAAAATCAGGAGCGGAGTCAGACTTGTACAACTCCGAATGCATTGGCAAATGCGAGAAATCGTCCTAGGAGGACAGTGCCTTGTGAAGGTTCCCATGCCAAAGTTACGGCATCACAGAACGACCTTGTTCAAGAGGGTTACAAACCTTTTATTTCAGAGGGGTTTGTGTCACTGGATGGAAACTTGACTAACCAGAGACGTGTTAGGGTATTGAGAGACACAGGAGCACATCAATCTTTGATGCTTGAGGGCATTTTGCCATTGTCAGAGAAGACGGCAACTGGTGTTAGTGTTCCTTTACAGGGAGTTGGTGGCTGTGTTAAAGCCCCACTTGATGTCTTCCATTTGAAGGCTGATTTGGTGTCAGGACCAGTCACCGTAGGGTTACAAGCCACTCTACCTGTATAGGGAATATCTTTTGTTATCGGGAATGATTTGGCCGGTGGTCAAGTTTCTGGTAACCTGATGTTTGTTGAAAAGCCTAGCATGGAAAATAACACTGTACAGTTAGATCAGAAGATTCCGGGTATCTTTCCATCCTGTGCCGCGACTCGTGCTTTGGGTCGGAAGCGCTCTGAAGAGAAGAGGAAGGTACTGACGTCACGCTTTGCACAGGCACGTCTTGTCAAGTACCCAAAACCTAAGTGTCAGCACACACAAGTCATGGATGGAGGCAATGTTGGCAAGCTCTTTGTTGGTGGACTGAACTTCAAAACAAGGGAAGTTGTTCTGGACTCTGTCTTCGGCAGATATGGACCGCTCTTGGAAGTGCTGCTGATAAAAGACAGAGAGACGCAAAAGTCAAGAGGGTTTGGCTTTGTCACGTTTGAAAACACCAACGATGCCAAAGTTGCAGAAAAGGATTTGAATGGCAAGGATTTGGATGGTCGGACCTTAATAGTAGAGAAGGCAGGCCATGGGCGTCGAGGGGGCTACAGAGGGGGAAAACGTGGAGGTAGCTTCAGGAGTGGCTATGGCTCCTGGGGTGGGAGTAGTAGTTTTGGTGGTGGCCGCAGTCGAGATCACTATGGAGGCTCCCAGAGTTAAGGCAGATCCCGAAGGGATGGTTATCAGGGTAGTGGCCGGGAACACAACAACAACAACAACAACAGGCATTTTAAGGCCATTTTCCCTGCAAGAGCGGGGGTTAGCCTTGCGGTCCCCATGACAATGTTCTCCATTTTGCCCTATTTTCTGCATCTCCCCTTGTTAACCCCCTTGCCCACATTTCTTCTTCGACCATCTTTAGCCAAGTCTTTCTCGGTCTTCCCCGTCCTCTACTGCCTTCTACATTCATTCCCATTCAATGATCCTATTCGTAAGTTTGATGTCATTATTGTATTGAGAGTTTTGTTTCTGTGAAATTCATCCTCCTAAACTAATTTATATTCAGGCCCGTAACTCAACAGCTTTGCTAGAAACTTCCTGACTCGGGCTTGTTCGGCCGAGCCTGAAGTCCTTATTTTATGTCCCTCTCTCCTTAGTACATACAAGGAATGCACTAGCAAGTCATAATCTTTCCACCGTTTCAGCGCATTTTCCACTTTCTTCCTGCTATGCAAGCTTTGTTCCAGGAACTCGAGTATTTCCTGGCTGGGAATGCAGGAATGGCGTCCTGCAGGTAGGTCTGTCTCTAAACCAGTCAGTGACCCTTGATAGTCTTCCCCATCACCAATACTTTCCTCATCATCGCTGTCTGGAGGTTCAAGATCCTTCTCCTTTGGTGTACTTGTACAATGTGTCAAGTCTGCTGCCATGTCGTCTCTCAAGGCTGACTTGGCATAATCTTCTGGCGCAGAGGAACGCTCCTTTGGCTCTGATGCGGCGGACGTTGCTTCACCTGTGGGAATGGATGCCTCCTCCTCAGTTGGTATAGGAGATCCAACCTTTTGGGGTGGTAAAATAGAGATGTGCTCAACTATTCCCCTTTCTGCGCCAACAGTGAGTGAAGTGACATCACCTGAGATGTCGGTCAGTGCCAGCAACTTTAATGATGCTTGTGTGTCTGGTTCCCTCTCTCTGTCTGTCCCACCGATGAACGCTACTTCAGAATCCTTTGAAACTTCGGTGTTAATCCTTCGGTTCAGAACTGCTCTTGTAGATGTTTCAATCCCTGGTTTATTTTGAAGCTTCGTTGTTGAAGCCTCTAGGTTGTTTATCTTTACCATGCTGGGTTTACTACCTGACGGTCTCCCTTCCTGTTCATTCTCCAAACTGTCTTTGGGTGGATCTGAGAGAGAAGACTCTCCATATCCTGTCGTTTGATGAATAGTTTCCTCTTCTTCTTCTTCCATTTCTTCAGATTATAATATATAATATATACAGTGCATTCAGAAAGTACACTACTCACAATAAGTTAGGAATAAGTTAGTTAGGCAGGTTCTTCGGTGTGGTTGATTTTGTGTATTAATTATGTTGAAAAACGTTGTTGGTCCTACTTCTATGGTTATTAATGAGTGTGAAAAACACAGCATTCTTGATTTAAATACCATAACCCTAACCCCTATAAAAAAATTAACTCACTCCCACAATGTCCCTAACTTATTGTGAGTAGTGTATTCAGACCCCTTCACTTTTTTCACATTTTGTTATGTTGCAGCCTTATGATGAAATCGTTTAAATTCATTTTTACCCTCATCAATCCACACTCAATACGCCATAATGACAAAGAGAAAACAGGATTTTAGAAAGTTTTGCAAATTTATTAAAAAGGAAAAACTGAAATATCACATTGACATAAGTATTCAGACCCTTTGCTATGACACTTGAAATTTAGCTCAGGTGCCTCCCATTTCTCTTAATCATATTTGAGATGTTTCTACACCTTGATTGGAGTCCACCTGTGGTGAATTCAATTGATTGGACATGATTTGGAAAGGCACACACCTGTCTATATAAGGTCTCACAGCTGACAATGCATATTAGAGCAAAAACCAAGCCATGAGGTCGAAGGAACTGCCTGCAGAGCTCAGAGACAGGATTGTGTCCAGGCACAGATCTGGGGAAGCCAACAAAAAAATCACTGCTGCATTGAAGGTTCCCAAGAGCACAGTGGCGTACATAATTCTTAAACGGAAGAGGTTTGGAACAACCAGGACTCTTCCTAGAGCTGGCCGCCCGGCCAAACTGAGCAATCGGGGGAGAAGGGCCTTGGTAATAGAGGTGACCATGAACCCGGTGGTCACTCTGGCTGAGCTCCAGAGATCCTGTGTGGAGATGGGAGAAACTTCCAGAAGGACAACCATCACTGCAACACTCCACCGATCTGGGCTTTAGGGCAGAGTGGCCAGACGGAATCCAAACAGTTCAATCTTGGTTTCATCAGACCACATCATCTTGTTTCTCACAGTCTGAGAGTCCTTTAGGTGCTTTTTCGCAAACTCCAAGCGGGCTTTCATGTGTCTTTCACTGAGGAGAGGCTTGCGTCTGGCCACGTCTGGCACTGAGGAGAGGCACGATTTTACGTGATGCTGACTTTTGACTTTTTGACCAAATTATTAATTTATCTTCTCCATATTCTCATAATAAAGCTTTGTTGAAAATATGATGACAAAACTGGGACCGTAAATTTAAATTTCAGGTCAATTGGATGAAAATTGATGATTTCATGTGACGTTGACCTTTTGACAAAATTATTAATTTGCGTTTTTTTTTTTTTTTTGTATACAACATCGAGGCTCGTGAAAGAGCGAAAATTTATCACACAGAAAGACAAACCGACACATAAAACATATAACATCGGGAGCGGTAGACAAGATGGGGAGAGAGGGGGAAGGACACAAACACAACATTTGAGAGCAGGGACCGAGAGACATCGAGACATCGAGAGATCTGTGGGAGGGAGAGGGCTTTGGGGATGGGGGGAGGCATGGGAAGGGGGGTGTGGGAGAGGTATAAAACATATGGACACTGCCAGGACTTCCAGGAAAGAAGTTGGAATTTCAAACAAGGTGGATCTGGGGTGAATTAGCAGGGGTACAAAAGATCAAGGTTTTGGATGGGGGAAGATAAGAGATGGTGGTGAACAGCTGTTTTAAAGACCTGGAGGGAGGAGTGGGATTGAAGGGGTGTGAGAGTTTGTTCCAGAGACGGGAGAAAAGAGGAATGAAAGAGTGAAGGTGAGCAGAGAGCCGAGATTTCGGCAGTTTAACCATCAGGGGGTTCCTGGCAGATCTTGTGCGACCTGTAGGAATATTTGGGGGACAGAGCACAGAGAGAGCTGGGGGAGCAAGGCCGGAGAGGAGTCGGTAGAAGACAGAAAGACCACCTACCTGCCTGCGGTGAGTGAGTGAAAGGCCCTAAGAGATAGCTTCATCGCGGGAGATTCCAATGATTCTGAAAGCTTTGGTTTCAACAGCGTGAAGCCGAGCTAGGTGTGAGGCAGGAGCACCAGCCCATAGGGGAGAACAGTATTCCATTGAGCTGCGGATGAAAGCCTTGTATGTCGTGAGGAGCTCAGGTGTGCCAAGGAAGGACTTCGCACGACGGAGGATGCCCAGTCGGCGACTGGCTTTGGGGGCCAGCTTGGAAATGTGGTTTTCCAAAGAAAGATCATGGCAGATAGTGAGACCCAAAAGCTTGAGCGACAGAACTTCTTGGAGAGGATTGTTGAGAAAGTAGATGGGAGGGTTGTCCAGTCGATCTTTTCGGAGAGACATAGCCAGAGTGTGAGATCTGTCAGGATTGAAAGACATGTTCCACTTGTTTGACCAGGCTGTGATTTTGTCCAGGTCTTCAGAGAGTGAGGAGGCTGCAGACTGCCGATCTGAGGGAAGAGGAATGGAGCGGCAGAGAGTGGAGTCATCAGCAAAGAGATAGAGAGGATTTTCCAGAGTCTGAGAGATCATTGATAAAGACCAGAAAAAGCACAGGGCCCAGAACACTGCCTTGGGGAACTCCAGCCGGAACAGGGAGGTGAAAATAAATATATATATATAACCTGAACAGGAAGGGGAGATGAGAGAAATCCATTCAGGGCCACACGTTGACTACGACCAGAGAGGAAGTCCACAAGCCATGCATGGAGATTTCCATGGATACCATAGGAGGAGAGTTTGGTGAGCAGAGCTGGGTGCCAGACCGTATCGAAGGCACGTGAAATGTCAAGGGAGACAGCTCAGATTTCCTGTTTGGCATTGAGGACCTCCATCCATTTTTGAGACAGCAGAAGCAGCATGTCCAGAGTAGAGTGACCTGGTCTGAAACCAAATTGATGATCAGAGATCAAGCCATTGGAGAAGAGGAAAGATTTCATATCCGAAGCTTTTCAAAGCTTTGAAATTCAGCTTTGAAAGCTTTGAAATTCTAAATTTCAAAAATTTGAAATTTCAATAAAGTTTGAAATTCCCGCCGAACAAAAAACGACTCCTGCGAACAATTGACGACGCTTCCGAACCCCCGCGCATGTTTGGCGAACTTTTGGAGCCTAAAATACGAATGTTGGACTTTGCCATTTTTTCGACATTCGCATCGTTCGCGTGTCCCGCGAAAACCCACCTTAAGATTCATCAAAGAACTGAACTATTTCTATCTCATTAACAATACATCGGAGTTTGTTGTCATTCCAATGCATTTTATTAATTAAGAGGACGAGGGACAGGTTTCAATTGGAATGCCCGCGATAACTCGCTTACTTAGAAGTTTTATACTTCTACACTTGGCACTGATGTGCTTGCCAATGGGGGGTGGGGGGTTGATATAGTACTAGTCACAACTTTCAATGACTAAATAATGATCCGTATATTACCAAGATATCGTTATCTAAATGGTGTAATGGGGGTGAGGTTGTAGTGCTATAAAGGGGTCGATGGGGGTCTAATGTAATTAATGCAACTACTCACATTCTGTGCAGACAAACAGACCCAAATCAGATACCCTCTCCTCTGTCGAGAAGAAAAAGTATTCCTCACAAAAAAAGATAACGCAATCAGCGAAGATATTTGAGGATTTTCACTTTTTTTCTTTTTTTACAGAGATTTCAAAGACAATAAAGAAGAACTTGTAATAAAAAAAAATACATATAATCCGGTTATATGCACCTTTATTTTTTTTGCAGCGATTCAAAGAATAAAGATCAACTCGGAATAAAAATATCAAAGCAAATAATCCGGTTAAATACACAAAAATCGTCACAATACCTGCACAAGATGTAACCACAGCAACCCTTGCAAAAGGGTTGACTACTCTTTAGAAACTCATCAATTGGCTTCTCAACAAAATGTTTTGCATATTTAATGTGGAGAAATGTGCAGAACCCTGAAAATAGAGAACGTGCAAGAACTCTCACTGGTGATAAATGTTTTTGTGCGTAAATAAACCCGATCGCTGACGAAAAACTTTGAACAAAGAACACTTTGGTGTTTTGGTGTACAAGTTGTTGATCTCCGATTGTGGCCAGTTCATAAATACACAGCGATACAGCAATACCGGTACTGCACATTGGTTCATAGTTTTGAGTTTTTTCATTGGAGAGAGCGATGACTTCAGAATTAGTCGAACACTCCGTAGGTACTCTTTGCTTCTCCCGTTGCTTGTTATCTCCATATGCATGTGTCATGGATTCCCTAATCCCTTCGGTTCTGGAATAAGCACCTCAACTCGGACACTGTGCAAGAGGTTTATTGAGGGATAAGGATAACATGCATGGTAGATATATGGGCGCACAAGCTAGTCGCACCTTTTGGTCCTCACGCAGCCAGCAACCAACAACATCTCAAGGAATCACAATTTGTATTCTGCTTCATATACTTTTCTTCAAAGGACAAGGAACTCAAAACATTTCCCCAGTTTCAAAGATTGCAGCAAGGAGAAAGGCTCGGCAGGCCGGGAGCTGCTCATAAAAAAAGAATGTTGATGCAAGGGCAAAACAAAGATTTTGTCAACAGCTTCCCAAAACCAGACAGTCAGACGCTAGGGAGGCAAATGGGTCATATTGCCCCCAATTAGCCTGAGTTTCGAATGAAATCCCTTACACATGTTTCAGAAGGTGCAACCCAGGTCTCAAAGTATCCACCTTCGTGTTTGTGTGATTGTGTGCGTGTCCAAAATGCATGTCTAGGTGTGTATGTTTGTGTTGTTGGCTGCTATCTCCACATGTGGGTGAGTATCTCCTGTGCGGTGTCTTCTCCCCCATGTGCATTAGTTTGTGTTTCTTTAAATTTGATAACTGATTGAAAACCTTCAAACACACAGCACACTTGTATGGTTTGTCCCCAATGTGAATGAGTCTGTGTTGATTTAAGGCTACTGGGCGACTAAAAACCTGAGAACACACAGAACACTTCTACGGTTTCTCCCCCGTGTGAATTAGGTTGTGGCTATTTAAGCTTGATGAATGACGAAAAACCTTCGAACACACAGCACACTTGTATGGCTTCTCCCCCGTGTGAATTAGGTTGTGGCTATTTAAGTTTGATGAATGACGAAAAACCTTCGAACACACAGCACACTTGTACGGCTTCCCCCCCGTGTGAATTAGGTTGTGGCTATTTAAGCTTGATGAATGACGAAAAACCTTCGAACACACAGCACACTTGTATGGCTTCTCCCCCGTGTGAATTAGGTTGTGGCTATTTAAGTTTGATGAATGACGAAAAACCTTCGAACACACAGCACACTTGTATGGCTTCTCCACCGTGTGAATTAGGTTGTGGCGATTTAAGTTTGATGAATGACGAAAAACCTTCGAACACACAGCACACTTGTATGGCTTCTCCACCGTGTGAATTAGGTTGTGGCGATTTAAGTTTGATGAATGACGAAAAACCTTCGAGCACACAGCACACTTGTACGGCTTCTCCCCCGTGTGAATTAGGTTGTGGCTATTTAAGCTTGATGATTGACGAAAAACCTTCGAACACACAGCACACTTGTACGGATTCTCCCCCGTGTGAATTAGGTTGTGGCTATTTAAGCTTGATGATTGACGAAAAACCTTCGAACACACAGCACACTTGTACGGCTTCTCCCCCGTGTGAATTAGGTTGTGGCTATTTAAGCTTGATGATTGACGAAAAACCTTCGAACACACAGCACACTTGTACGGCTTCTCCCCCGTGTGAATTAGGTTGTGGCTATTTAAGCTTGATGAATGACGAAAAACCTTCGAACACACAGCACACTTGTATGGCTTCTCCCCCGTGTGAATTAGGTTGTGGCTATTTAAGTTTGATGAATGACGAAAAACCTTCGAACACACAGCACACTTGTACGGCTTCTCCCCCGTGTGAATTAGGTTGTGGCTATTTAAGTTTGATGAATGACGAAAAACCTTCGAACACACAGCACACTTGTATGGCTTCTCCCCCGTGTGAATTAGGTTGTGGCTATTTAAGTTTGATGAATGACGAAAAACCTTCGAACACACAGCACACTTGTATAGCTTCTCCACCGTGTGAATTAGGTTGTGGCGATTTAAGTTTGATGAATGACGAAAAACCTTCGAACACACAGCACACTTGTATGGCTTCTCCACCGTGTGAATTAGGTTGTGGCGATTTAAGTTTGATGAATGACGAAAAACCTTCGAGCACACAGCACACTTGTACGGCTTCTCCCCCATGTGAATTAGGTTGTGGCTATTTAAGCTTGATGATTGACGAAAAACCTTCGAACACACAGCACACTTGTACGGATTCTCCCCCGTGTGAATTAGGTTGTGGCTATTTAAGCTTGATGATTGACGAAAAACCTTCGAACACACAGCACACTTGTACGGCTTCTCCCCCGTGTGAATTAGGTTGTGGCTATTTAAGCTTGATGATTGACGAAAAACCTTCGAACACACAGCACACTTGTACGGCTTCTCCCCCGTGTGAATTAGGTTGTGGCTATTTAAGCTTGATGAATGACGAAAAACCTTCGAACACACAGCACACTTGTACGGCTTCTCCCCCGTGTGAATTCGGTTGTGGCTATTTAAGCTTGATGAATGACGAAAAACCTTCGAACACACAGCACACTTGTACGGCTTCTCCCCCGTGTGAATTCGGTTGTGGCTATTTAAGCTTGATGAATGACGAAAATATTCAGAACACACAGCACACTTGTATGGCTTGCCCCCAATGTGAATGTATCTGTGTTTATTTAAGGCTACTGGACGACTAAAAACCTGAGAACACACGGAACACTTGTATGGCTTCTCTCCCGGGTGAAGTAGTTTGTGTCTATTTAAATTTGATAACTGATTAAAAACCTTCGAACACACAGCACACTTGTATGGCTTCTCCCCTGTGTGAATTAGGTTGTGGCTATTTAAGCTTGATGAATGACGAAAAACCTTTGAACACACAGCACACTTGTATGGCCTCTCCCCCGTGTGAATTAGTTTGTGTCTATTTAAGCTTGATGAATGACGAAAATCTTCAGAACACACAGCACACTTGTATGATTTGTCCCCAATGTGAATGTGTCTGTGTTGATTTAAGGCTAATGGACGACTAAAAGCCTTTGAACACACAGAACACTTGAACGGCTGCTCCCCCGGATGAATTCGTTTATGTATATTTAAATTTGATAACTGACTAAAAACCTTTGAACACACATAACACTTGTACAACTTCCCTCGTTGGTTGTTATCTTCATTCGCGGGTTTCAGCAGGTGCAACGCAGTCCTCCCACAACTTGATGTGTCCATCTCCATTTGATCCTTTTGACTTGATGCTGATAACCACAAAATCCTTACAACGCTTGTGCTGATTCTTCACAAATTTTGTCTCAATGTGGATGAGTCTGCAAAATCCTCAGGACACAATGAGCATGTGTTCAACTTCTCCCGAGTTTGTCCTTTGTGATGTTGAAATAAAACTGAGTAAGAAAAAAAGGAAAAACAGGAGAGAGAGAGAGAGAGCGAGAGAGAGAGAGAGAGAGAGAGAGAGAGAGAGAGAGAGAGAGAGAGAGAGAAAGAGAGAGAAAGAGAGAAAGAGAGAAAGAGAGAGAGAGAGAGAGGACAATTAGCATATTAAAAATCATTTACAAAAACCCTTTTTAATGAGCGATCATTCAAATTTCACCACCTCCCTACACCATCACAATGATACGTTCCACGTCGTGAATAACTTTTGAAAAATATATTCCATTCACGAAACCTCCGTGGAGTTGATTATTTCCCTGGTGATGATTAAAGGGCATTTACCAATCAATTTCAGATTCCCAAACAGAGGCACCAAGACTTGCTCATAGAGCTTGAAGTTGTTGTCACGTAGCGTGCTTGACCGAGTCTTCATCGTGCCTAATTAGTCTGCGAATAAAGATAGGTCGAAGTGCTTGTCTCTTCACACCCTCTTCAACCTTTTGGAAGATTAGACACTCCGGAATAGTGCAGATATACAAAAAGATATAGATGTACATCTCCTGAATGCTGTTATGCATTCCAGAGGGGCATTACATGACAGCTAAATATGACGGATATCAATCTATTCCAATTAAAATAAAGAACTCAATGCGATCATTAAACACAAGGCATGTTAATTTTCGGTGCTCAATTTTGAGAAAGAGATAATATTGGCTCTTTTAGAAACAGAAAGAGACAATATTGTCTTTTACAATATGTCGTCACTCAGAGGCAAAAGGTCAGAAACGTTCTCTTCTCTTCGCATCAGAGCTTGCAGGATCATGCGGCAGAATTTGCCAGGCACCACAAATAAGTCATGTTCCACTCCAGCTTAAATAATGGTTTTGCAAGTGCACCACAAGATAATATGTTACAGGATTTAGATAAAAGCAACAAAATGATACCGTGAAAGGTTGGATCCTGTCTTTACAGACTACTGAGCGCGATGAGGAAGGGTGCAGTGTGCATCCTTCTGGTAGATTATGGAACTACCCAGACTCTTCCTGGAGCTGGCCGTCCGACCAAACTGAGCACCTGGGCAAGAAGGACCTTTATCAGGGAATGGGCGAAACCCCCAAATCCTGATGTGCAGAGCTGACAGAGAAATACCCAAGAAGACACAAACCTGTAATCGCTGCCAGTTGAGCTTGTGCAAAGTATTGACGCAGGGGGTTGAATACCGTTACGTTTGTGGGGGTAGGTGACGAATTGCCATAATGGAGTTAGGATCGTATAGGTTTTAGAATGGAGCCTGGACGCGAAGAAGAAGAACCTCGATCTCATAAGTAGGGAACCTGTCAGGTGAAGAGTGTTTGCATGTCTCCATAAGGGGCGTGGTTCTTGTGTTAACTAGACAGGGCTTAAGATTAATTCCCCAGTGTGGAATTGACCCATGTGATTTTTCACGTTTTTTTTGTTGTTTTTTTTACATTCATTCAGCCGGCCGTGCAATGGGCTCCATTAGCCACAACACCGACAAGCCGATGGAACCCAGCACATTTGCCGATTGGGCTTAGCCCACGCCACAACCACAGAGGTAATCCTTCTCACTCTCCCCTCTCTGTCTGATGCTGGCATCGTGACGGTCGGTCGCGTTTTCCGTGTGCACCGTGGAGGGAACATTCGGAGCTTTATTGAGCCTTTACCACATTGGGGGCAGGGGGGGGAGGTGTTGTTAGACTCGGTGCTTCTCGAAAACCAGAAAAGAACAAAAACCAGAAAATTGTCTGAGCAGGTCAGACACAAGATTGTAGCCAAGCATGGACAATCTCAAGGCTACAAGTCCATCTCCAGAGACCTTGATGTTCCTGTGTCCACCGTACACAATGTTATCAGGAATAGAGTAGCCAACCTCCCTGGACGTGAACGCAAGAGAAAACCTGATCGAAGATTGCAGCGAAGGATTGTTTCAATGTTGGAGAAAGCACCTATATCAACTGCCAAACAGATTCAAACTGACCTTCAGACACAAGGTACGACAGTGTCAACTCGCACCATTCGTCACCAACTCAATGAATTGAGACCCATGAAGACCCCACTGCTGCTGAGATATTGACATAAGAAAGCCCGACTGGAGTTTTCCAAAACGAACCTGAACAAGCCTAAATCCTTCTGGGAGAATGTCATGTGGACAGATGAGATCAAATTAGAGCTTTCTGGTAAAGCACATCATCTCTATGTTAACAGAAAACAAAATGAAGCTTTCAAAGAAAACAACACCTTCCCTGCAGTCAAACATGGAGGAGGTTCAGTGATGTTTTGGGGTTGCTCTGCTGCCTCTGGCACTGGGTGCCTTGAATGTGTGCATGGCATCATGAAATCAGGAGATTACCAAGGCATTTTGGAGCACAATGTTCATCCCATTGTCAGAAAGCTGGGTCTCCAACGAAGGTCATGGGTCTTGCAGCAGGACTATGCCCCCAAAAATACTTCAAACAGCACCCAGGAATGGTTCAAGACAAAACGCTGGATTGTTTGTTCTCAAGTGGCCAGCAATGAGTCCAAATCTAAATCCCATTGAACACCTGTGGGGAAATCTGAAAACAGCAGTTGGGAGAAGACACCCTTCAAATCTGGGAGAACTGGAGCAGTTTGCACAAGAATAGTGGGACAAACTGCCAGTAGAGAGGTGTAGGAAGTGCTTGACTGCAGTTATTTTGTCCAAAGGTTGTGCTAAAATTTCTATTTTCTGATTTAAAGCGACAGATTAAGTTCTGAATCAAAAACAAATGTTCTGTAATATTAACAGTTAAATAAATAATAGTGGAGACCAAATAGTTTCGTCAATTTCAACATATTTTTCGAGAAAACTGTGAGTTATTTGAAAAAAAGTGCAAGGGTGCCAATATTTTTGAACACGAGTGGACCATTATATTCAAGAAAGAATATCGCACAGATCACTGACAAAGAAAGAGCAAGCGAAGGCCTATTATATTATTCATGTGATCATCTGTGAAAAAAATGCCTCCATAAACAGAAAATAAAAGATAAAAGAAACACAGATTCCTTCCATGTTGATCGATGTCAAGGTATACATTCTTTGCCCAAAGTAAATGGCACTTACCACCATGGTGTGGAACTTTCTGGATGTCAAAGCAAACGCCTCACCAACTGCTCGCACCTATACGGTTTTCCCACCTGGAAAACATGCAATTCACCAGATGATGCATCATGTCATGCAAAGCGTTAACCGAATGAAAATGTAACGGTTTACAAAAAATAGGATTCTTTATGAAATGGCCTTCCTTTAAAATCTCATGCACAATCATACAGGTTATATGATCAAATATTAACATGCATTATCAAAACTGCATTTTGTACGTACTTTACTTCGAATGACAAAGCAAATCTGTAATTGTGTTGAAAAAATAAACTGACTTTACAACAAATCTTGCTTGATATCCATTACCAAGGAACCTCCTGGAAATCTCGTGTTAATGAAGGAAAAAAAGACTCGTCTCTCGAAAGCGTTTGTACTGAGACAGAGTTTCCTCATCCACGTTTGTATTGTCTAATTTAATTTAAATATGAGATAAAAATGGAGGGGCAATGCACCGGTAAAGGGTAGCTATGTCTCTCTCTGTCTCTCTCTCTCTGTCTCTGTCTCTGTCTCTGTCTCTGTCTCTGTCTCTCTCTCTCTCTCTCTCTCTCTCTCTCTCTCTCTCTCTCTCTCTCTCTCTCTCTCTCGCCCCCCCTGCTGGCCGTTCGTGTGTTGGGCGTGGCAAGATGGCGTGCACTGGTGTTCGTGTGCTGTAGCTCCGTGCTTGTGTTGTGTTGTCCCCCCCCCCCCATTCCTTCCTTTCCTATCGCGCTTTTGTCGTGTCCTTCTTTACCACCTGTATCCCTTTCCCCCCCTTGAGACAGAGAGAGTGAGAGAAGAGCCCAAAGGTGAGAGCAGACCCGTTCGGTTCAGTTTACCTGCTCCGTCGGTGCTGTGTACCTTACTCGCGTCGTGTGAACTTTATTATTCATTATTTCATTTCGACTTTATTTATTTTGTGTCCTTTCCGCCTGGTCAAGGTGGAAAGGTGAGACATCGCCGTTATGGCGAGTGTTCGTGCACGGCAGGAAGGGTTTGAAACCCTAACAAGGAAGCATGCTTTCGTGTGTGTCCCTCCCGAAGGTGTTCCTACCGAGGACATTATCCTAGCTGTAGGGAATGTTATCGGCGATGAAAATGTCCGCGCCGCGTCGCGGATGAACCAAAAGTTTGTTGTTTTCGTGTCGGACGAGAAGTTCGTGCATGATGTTGTTAGTACCGGTCTGTCATTGAAAGGTGGGCAGTTCGTCATGGTTTCCCCGATGGACACACCGGCGATTAAAGTTATTATTTCAAATGTCGCTCCGTTTATCACAGATGATAAATTAATGGCTGTTCTGACCCGGTATGGAACTGTTGTTTCCCGAATCTCGATGATTCCCCTGGGATGTCGGGATGAACGAGTGAAACATGTTATGAGTTTCCGGAGACAAGCATTCATGGTGCTTCCTGATCGCGGCGACGATACAGGACTAAACATCTCGTTTAAAATTTCGGTAAATGATCGTCAATATCAAATGTACGCTTCGTCAGGCACCTTAACGTGCTTCCTTTGTGGAGCCTTCGGACACGTTAAAAGGTTTTGTCCCAAAGCATCTTGTACGAAGTGCGGCAAATTGGGACACACCAATGTGGGCTGTAAAAAAGAAAACGCCCCGACCGTGCTTCCTCATGCCTCGACCGTGCTTCCTCACGCCTCGACCGTGCTTCCTCACGCCTCGACCGTGCTCCCCGACGCTCAAACCGTGCTCCCCGACGCTCAAACCGTGCTTCCTGGCGCTCAAACCGTGCTACCTGAAGCCCCGACCGTGCTTCCCGACGCCCCGACTGTGCTTCCTGATGTCCCAACTGTGCTTCCCGAGGTCCCGACTACGCTTCCCGAAGCCCCAACCGTGCCACCTGAAGCCCCAACCGTGCTACCCGAAGCCCCAACCGTGCTTCCCGAAGCCCCGACTGTGCTTCCCGACGCCACGACTGTGCTTCCCGACGCCCCGACCGTGCTTCCCGACGCCCCGGTGCTACCCAAACCCAGTGAGATGGCACTTGGTGATGCTAGTACTGCTGACGAACCCATGAATGAAGAACTTGTCATACTGACCAAAAAACGGAAAGCACCACTAACAAATAGCCCCGATGGTGCGATAAAGAAGGCTGTCTTGGGCAGAGACACTGTCTCTGCAAAAGAGGGCAAAACGTTTACAGCAAACGAAAATATCGAACGCCAAAGTGGTAAAGAAGATGTTACTGATTTCCCAAGCTCTGAGAATAAAGCCGACATTGATCCGAACAATGCGGCCATTTTTGAGCCTGAACGCGAAGCCCCACCGGTCCCCCCTCCAGTAGCTGAGCGGACTGGTGACCAAACAAATTGCTCTGTCTCACAAACAGAAATCGTAACCCCGGCTACGCAGAGATCTGCGGCCATTTGCCAAAGCACACATAAAGAAAGTAAGCACCAGTCTGCTCGTGAGTGTGCACCAGAGTACCCAACGAAATCTCAGGAGATGCCTCCAGAGGAGCTTGTGAGAGCTGCAAGTAAGGCCCAAGATCCAGGTGGGACATTATCAGACCTGTCAGAGTCTGAGGACGAGGTGGAAGTGACTGAGCTGTCACAGTCATCAGCATCTCAGTCACAGATACCCCCCCAACACATCGTGTCGTTTCTAGCCGAAACGTACAGACAGCGTAACATAGTCATTAAAGACCATTTTGACGATTTGGCTGCATTCATCCACACTGCAAAATCCATAATTAAAACGCCTGAACAATTCGACCTGAATAAGTCACAATACCACAGGTTAAGAAAATTCATCACACGCGCAGGTGTAGAGTGTTCCCAGCCACAGGCTGATTTCATCAATACAGGATGAAAACTATAAAACTCGCAACCTTAAATATTAACGGTAGTGGTGCTAGACACCTCCGCCAGGTCCAAGTAAAAAACATATTTCAACGGAAAAAGGTGGATGTGATCTTACTTCAAGAAACTCACATCACACCAAATGTGGAACATAACTGGCATCAACTTTTTAAGAGCCAATGCTATTTCAGCAATTTATCAGCTTCATCTGCTGGAATCGGCTTCTTGCTGAAGCCAGGCCTCGTGTGTGAGTCATGCCATTTTCAGGAGGTAATAAATGGTCGGCTTAGCTCTCTCAAACTAGTAAGCCATAACTCCCATTACACTATTTTTAATGTGTATGCGCCAAGTGATAGCGTAGAGCGTAAGTCCTTCTTCACCGCAATGATAAATCACTTAAGATCAGTTGATTTTGATCATTGTGTGTGTGTCGGAGGTGATTTCAATTGCACCTTCGACCCATCGGTTGACAGAAATTCTGCCGAACCCCATCCTGAGTCCCATGTACACTTATCCAATTTTTTTAGCACAATGGGCCTCGTTGATGTTTGGCGGTTGCACCACCCAAGCACATCCCAGTACACCTGGTGTCGATGCGCCAATAGTCGAGTATCCTTGGCAAGGCTTGACAGATGGTACATCAACGTACCCTTTAAAAATACTGCGGTTTCTTCAAATATTTTTCCTTCCGTGTTTTCAGACCATCATATGGTAACCCTAAACCTTTCCTTTCCTCAACCCGCAAGTAGGAGCGCTTATTGGAAGTTTAATGTTAGACTTCTAGAAGATGGTATGTTTAAGGAAGCCTTTCGTGTTTTCTGGGCAAGTCTAGTAGCAAAGAAATCTTCCTTTTCTTCATCCAGCATATGGTGGGATAACATGAAATCTCAAATTCGGGTTTTTTGTCAATGTTTCCAATCACACAGCACAAACGACAAGCACATTACAATGGCCCGGTTGGAATTGGATATTCTACATTTGGAGAATAAATTGGCTCATGAAAACAATGACGCCAATTACCGGTTATTGCTTGTAAAGAAAGCTCTTTTAAGGGAGTTAGTTCAAGAGAAAGCAGCCGGAACATTAATTAGACTTAGAATACAGAATGTAAAGTTATCAGACACCCCAAACAAGTCTTTCTTTCATTTAGAATCCTTAAGCAAGCCATCACGGCTAATCTCTTCTGTTTTGGACTCAAGAGGCAACGTTGTTGTCAACGAAGATGATGTTAGAATAAACATTATTGAATTCTTTACAAAACTTTTTGAGGAGCAGACTGTTTGTAATGATACAATGATGGATTTAACCTCTCACCTCCCCTCCCTAACTGAGGCTCAACGGTTGGAGCTTGACCTACCAATCACCCTCCTTGAGCTAACCTGTGCTCTTGCTGCCATGGATTCAGGGAAAGCTCCGGGTATTGACGGTCTACCTCCCGAATTCTTTCTGACATTTTGGGACCTTTTAGGCCCTGAGTTGCTGAATGTTTTGGACACTTCTATACAGACTGGTATAATGCCGCTGAGTCTAAGAAGAGCCGTAGTGTGCTTGCTCCCGAAAACTGAAGATCCCCGACTTTTGGAGAACTGGCGACCGATCTCCCTGCTGTGCACAGACTACAAGCTTTTTTCAAAAGTACTAGCTAATCGACTAAAAAAGGTTATCGGTGATCTAGTACTGCCAGAACAGAGTTACTGTGTTCCTGGAAGATCCATCCATGATAATATTTCTTTAATTAGAGATCTCATTGATGGTAACCGTGTTAAAGAAGACTTTGGAATGATGTCGCTTGATCTTGAAAAGGCATTTGACAGTATCGACCATAAGTTTATGCATCATGTGTTACAGGCATGCGGCCTCGGAGCAAACTTTCGTTCCTACATTTCCTTGCTATACACGGATGTATTTAGTTTAATTAAGATTAATAATGTGCTGGCTCCCCCCATCAAGGTTCGGAGAGGGGTCCGGCAAGGGTGCCCAGTCTCTGGTTTATTGTTTGCTCTTTCTTTAGAGCCTCTTCTCAATCTACTGAGAAAGAAGATTTCTGGAATAGCACTCACTCCCATGAGTGCACCGCTAACCCTATGTGCTTATGCGGATGACGTCTGCATCTTTGTAAAAGATAAGGATGATATCGATATCGTTGTTGAGTGCCTGTCAAAGTTTCACGCTGCCTCCTCTTTAAAAATCAATTGGAACAAGAGCAAGACGTTATGGATACCCTCCCTTTATCGCAACCTTCTTCAGCCTGTACCACAGCCGCCCCCATCCCTCCCCGCAGGGTTGCTGTGGGGAAGTGAGGGAATTAAGTACTTGGGCATATTCCTTGGTTCCCCACAGTATGCTCAAAGAAATTGGGACGGGGTAATTGAGCAAGTGGGAGAAAGATTGAACCGATGGAAAAGGGTTTTACCTCATTTGTCCTTCAAGGGCCGTGTGCTAGTGATCAACAACTTAGTTGCCACAATGTTGTGGCATAAGTTCATCTGCCTGCAACCGCCGGAGGCCCTACTCAAAGCACTCCAGGGCAAACTGGTGGACTTCTTCTGGGGAGGCTACCACTGGCTACGACCCGATGTGATATGTCGCCCCTCGGCTGAGGGTGGCCACAACCTCGTCGACATCAAAGCCCGCCTAATGGCCTTCCGGCTGCGGTCCATTCAACGTCTCCTCTACATGGAACATCTGCCAGGCCGGCTCCCTGCACGCCTTGTACTGCAGCGAGCGGGTAGGCTCGGGTACGGGTTTGAACTCTTTCAAATGAACCTCCAGCATGTCGACATATCGGTTCTCCCTGCTTTTTACCAAAGCCTCTTAAATGCCTGGCAGAGCCTTTCTGTGAGTCGTCAGGCGGACACATATGTAACGAAAATGCTGGCACACGAGCCTTTGTTCTATAACCCTCTCTTTCCCGACATTCCAAAGAGTCGAGATTTTTGCCAACACTTTATAGCAGCTGGTATTGTGAAGGTGCGGCATCTCCGACATGACTCAGGGTATGGTTGGAAATCCGTAAGTGAAATCGCCGACCTGACAGGGATTTGGTCCCATAGGATGATTGCAAAAATTTTGAGGAAAATGATTCAGTTGGGACGGCAACTTGGCCTAACTTGGACTCGAGGTACAGAAGAAGATCCAAATGAGCCGACAGTGCCTAAATTAATTGTTGAACCCATTCAAAACGATTTGCCCCCTGTTAGCGATGGGTCAAAGCTTTTCCAGACAATGGACAGCAAGGGCATCTACAAGATGTGCCTCAAGCTGTTAAATGGGAACCCGTCGCTAAATGGAGTTACCCGATGGAAAGGATTGTTACCCGGAGGACCCCCCTCCGAACCTATCTGGGAAGCCATGTACAGTGAGCCCACATCCAAAAGAACAGGTGATCTCCAGTGGCGTTTGGCCCACTGGATTGTTCCCTCCAACATGTTTATTAGACATTTTTCTCCTGTATCTGTTTGTTGTCCCTTCTGTGCAGTCAATCAAGATTTGTTTCATGCATTCATAGACTGTGTACGATTATTTCCTTTGTTTCATTGGTTGAATTATATTGCACACAAAATGCATATTACTTTTTTCTTTGAGAAATTTCATCTTTTGTTTTGCCCCTAAACAAGATCCTGTATCTAAACTGTTTAGTTTCCTAATAGCAACTGCGAAACTTGCTGTTTATTTAACAAGAAAAGATAAACTATCTGGCAAACCGACAGAGCACTGCAATATCATGTTGTCTTTTAATGCATTGGTCTCAGCAAGATTGAAACTTGAGTTTACCTTTTCCAACGTGACCGGAAATCTTCAAAACTTTATTGATACTTGGTGTGTCGGTGGTTTTTGTGGAGTTGAAGAAAACGAATTGAAAATACTGTTATGAGATACTGATTATGTTTCTTATTTGATGATCATTTGGTGGTTTCTTCTTTTTGTTGGCAGTATTGATTTGATTGTAAAACACGTATGATTGTTACTTTTTTTATATTTTTATAATAAAAAGACTCAAAAGTCAAAGTCTCTCTCTCTCTCTCTTCTCTCTCTCTCTTCTCTCTCTCTCTCTCCTCTCTCTCTATCTCTCTTCTCTCCTCTCTCTCTCCCCTCTCTCTCTCTCATCTCTCTCTCTCTCTCTCTCTCTCTCTCTCTCTCTCTCTCTCTCTCTCTCTCTCTCTCTCTCTCTCTCTCTCTCTCTCTCTCTCTCTCTCCTCTCTCTCTCTCTCTCTCTCTCTCTCTCTCTCTCTCTCTCTCTCTCTCTCTCTCTCTCTCTCTCTCTCTCTCTCTCTCTCTCTCTCTCTCTCTCTCTCGCTCTCTCTCGCCCCCTGCTGGCCGTTTCGTGTGTTGGGCGTGGCAAGATGGCGCGTGCTCGTGCTTGTGTGTTGTAGCTCCTGGCTCGTGTTGTTTTTCATCCTCTCCCCACCAACCTTTTTACCTTTCCCCCTTCCTTTGGTTTTTTCCTTTTGTACTCTTGTCGTGTATGTTGACCTTTTTCCTCCCTTCCTGCTTCGTTACCACCTGTCCCTCGTTTTTTTTCTCCTCCTTCGAGACAGAGAGAGGGAGAGCCAGCACGGTAAGGGTTTGTTTGAACCACGTTTTTTCCTAACGTGGTTTAAACCGTGCTTTCGTTTCTAGTTACTTAATATATATATATTTTTTTCTATTCTTTTTTTTTTTGGGATTATACAAATCTATTTGCTTTCACTTCGTTTCTCCTTTGACGATATGGCTAATAGGAGTAGCCAAAGGCCTGCCGATCGTGTTACCGATGAGGGTTTATCGCGTAAGCACGGGCTGTGCCTTGTCCCACCGGAGGGAGTTGAAATGGATGACATTTTGCTTGCGATTGGGGATTTGATCGACGTGAGTAACATTCGTGCCGCGTCTCGTATGAATCACAAAATTGTGGTTTTTGTTTCGCAAATAAGTCTGGCCGATATTGTTGTGCAGAATGGTTTGACCTTGGGAAACGATCTGTTTGTTCCTGTGTCGTCGATGGACACGCCGGCAGTTAAAGTCATTCTGAGCAATGTTCCGCCTTTCCTAGGTAACGAGGAAATCCTACACAAGCTAGGTGAGTTTGGCACTGTCGTCTCTCGAATCATTAGGGTTCCTCTACGTACGAGAAACGGCAGGTTGAAGCACGTACAATCGTTTAGACGTTTTGTTTTGTTGTTCTAAAAGACGCAGCGAAGCAGTTGAACACCTCCCACACCTTTAAAGTAGGCGAGCATGAATATAGAATCTTCATGGCGACCGAGACCTTGATCTGCTACGGATGTGGAGCACACGGACACACTAAGCAGTATTGCCCAGACGCCAAGAAGACGTACGCTACAGCAGCTGGGTCGGCCCCCCCTGTAACTGATGCAGTGCCCCCCCGTTCATGAGCCTGGTGGAGTACAGACGCCCACACCAGAAGACCAGGGTGTGGAAAGTGGTGGCGGTGTTGCTGAGGTTAGTGCAGCAGGGGTGCACCCAGTCGATGAGGACAAGAGGCTGCAACCTCAAGAGAATATGGTCTTTGAGGAGGTATTGATGAAAGGCACCGAGGCTAAGAGGAACCTAAAACGTACCTTTTTGAGCGCCGAGGTGGAAGACAAAGGTAGCAAAGTGATACTCGTACAAACAAACAGTATCTCAGACTATCCTGATGATTCTCAGCAAGCTGGGCAGGGTGGTGACGAAACAGAGGAGAGTAGGACTTCACCCCTTGCTCTTGTTGAAGAAAATCAATGCAGCAGTATTGGTTGTGATGATGGCACCATTGTCCCTTGTGACAACGAGCAGTCCCAGGGCCTGAGTGACAACGGTTGTTGCTCACATCCGGTTGAAACGACCAAGGATGATGGTCCAAGCAGACCTATAATAGGCAGCAGTGGTGGCACAGATGTGCCCCTTGTGATGCAACAAGAAGACTGCAGTGGTGATGACACAGAAGGTGAGCCTGCTCCTGACACACAACAAAGGAGTTTCAACGTTGATGTGGTTAGGGAGCTGGATGAGGAAGCTCAAAGCCTTGTGTCTGTGAATGATCATCAGGGAGAAGAACAGATGGAAGCAACAAAGGAAAACGTCATCAGTTTCCTAAACGAGACGTTTAGGCAACGCTACGTTGTGATCAAAGACCATTTTCCCCGATGTGAAAACTTTTCATCAGGGCTGCAAGACCCCCTCCTGCAAAGAAATGACCCAATGGAAATCTCGGAGGCCCAATTTCAGCGTCTTCGGAAAGCGGTCACAAAGGCGAATAAGGAATTGCAGGCGGAGGGTGAGTTACCTTTGTAAATGGCTTTGCGAAAGATATGTATCGCATCCCTGAATATCAATGGGGGTTGTACCCCCTTACGGAAAATTCAGACAATTCAGGCGATGGAGAGGGTGAAAAGCCGACATCATCCTGATACAGGAGACTCATGCTACGAACACCCTGGTTGCTGAATGGGGAAAACTTTATCGAGGGCAGTGGTGGCTGAGTGGGTTTACCACACCCAAAGCTGGTGTTGCCATCGCCTTGAGTGATAGAATCCCTGCTCGGAAGATTGTCTTTAAGGAAATTTATAAGGGACATCTGATAGCGGTGGATTTCTATTGCAACACGCAAAGGATCATCATTGTGAACGTATATGCACCGAGTGAGCCCATGGAAAGAAGAGTGTTCTTTTCCACTCTGCATGACTTTGTAAAAGGACTGGATACAACCGCTTTCATCTGTGTGCTGCTGGTGATTTCAATTGCACTATCAATCCTTCCGTAGACAGGACCGGTCATGAACCCCATCCAGCTTCTATGAGGATTTTGGAGAACATCATCAAAAATCAGCATTTGAAAGATGTTTGGAGGTTGCAACACCCAACTTCACGGTGCTATACGTGGTGCCATGATGGGAGGATATCAATGGCAAGGCTAGACAGATTCTACGTGAATAAGCCAATGCTAAATGTGATGGCCACAACCCAGATACTCCCAACTGGTTTCACAGACCATTACCTGGTTTCAATGGGTTTTAATTTGCCTCTGACCTCAGGGGGTAGTGCGTATTGGTCACTTAATACCCACCTGCTGAATGATATGAGATTCAAAGAGGCTTTTCGAGCCGTGTGGGAAAGAATTCGGTCCTCCAAATTTGAACATGCTAACCTTCGACTGTGGTGGGACCTTGCAAAGGGTCAGGTCAAATCGTTCTGTCAACAATATAGTCTTTATGCCACTAAATTGCAAAATCTCTCGATTGATTCATTAAAGGCTGAAATTGCAGCCCTGGAGGAAAACATTAATACGGCTGGGAAAGACACTACAGGTGACCGGCTGCTATGGACTAAAAAGGCAATGTTGACTGAACTGGTACGGCAGCGAGCAATGGGCACCCTGGTACGCATGAGAATGAGTTATTTAACGTTGGATATGCCAAATAAGGCCTTGTTTGGTTTGGAGAACTCTGTTAAAAAATCACAACAGATTCATGGGCTACGTGCTGCTAATGGGCCAATAGTGACCTCCCAACAGGAGATTAAGTCTGTTTTGAAGGTTTTTTATACAAACTTGTACTCCCCCCAGAGCATAAGTAATGAGACCTTGCAGGAGCTGACTACCGGGCTTCCAAGACTTGAGGAAGACCAGCAACGCACATTGAACATGTCAGTTTCGGCTGCTGAACTTGAAACTGCTATGCGGAGCTTGAAGGATGGTAAAGCCTCTGGGATTGATGGTTTGCCCGGAGAGTTCTATAAGACTTTTTGGAAACTTGTGGGACCTGACCTGCTTGAGGTATTTGATGAATGCCTTCATGTTGGAGAGCTTCCCCTGTCCTGCAGAAGAGCAGTCATTTGCCTGTTGCCAAAGGCTGGGGACACTCAACTAGTCGAGAACTGACGGCCTGTCTCATTGCTGTGTGCGGATTACAAGCTTTTGTCGAAGGCCTTAGCAAACCGTTTGGGAACTGTGATCAGCTCTATTGTGCACCCTGACCAGACCTACTGTGTACCAGGAAGGTCAATTTATGACAATATTTTTCTGATAAGGGATATTATTTCTTGTAATAAGTACGTGCGTGCCAGTTTTGGGTTGTTGTTTCTTGACCAAACAAAGGCTTTTGATCGTGTTGATCATACATATTTGTTTTCTGTTCTGGAGTGGATGGGTTTTGGCGAAACTTTCATTTCCTATGTCAAGCTGTTATACACTAACACCTTCTGCATGATGAAAGTAAACAACAGTTTATGTCCCCCTTTTCCTTTCCGTCGGGGTAGCCGTCAAGGGTTTCCCCTTTCTGGACTTCTGTATATAATTGCCCTTGAACCACTCTTAGCATCCATCAGGCAGCGAATAACTCAGGATGTGGGAGCCGTTTTTGGTTCAAGATTTGTGGTCACAGCTTATGCTGATGATGTATGTGTTCTGATTAAGGGCCCAAGTAGTGTTGCTGCGGTGCAGCGTTGCTTTAAAGACTACTCTGCGGCCTCTTCCGCCGAAGTAAATTGGGGCAAGAGTGTAGCCTTATGGTGCGGTTCAGATAACCTTTCTTTAACACTGCCACCGTCACTCCCACATAATCTAGAGTGGAAAACAGATGGAGTCAAATATCTTGGTGTCTATCTCGGCAACCAGGAAGTAGAAACGAAGAACTGGGAAGGAATGATTGAACAAATTACACACCGGTTGAAACGATGGGAAGGACTGCTGCGATCTCTTTCTTATAAAGGCCGCTCTCTTGTTATAAATAACTTGATAGCAGCAAGATTATGGCATAAACTAATTGCCTTGCAGCCACCCAAGGAGTTGATACCAGCCATCCAGCGGGTCTTGGTTAATTTCTTTTGGAATGGATACCACTGGCTTCGGCCGCAAATACTGTACCATCCTCGGAAGGAGGGTGGACATGGAATTGTGGAGGTGTCCACCCGGCTTATGGCTTTTCGCCTACAGTCTGTGCAACGTCTGTTGTATGCTGAAGAGCTGCCCTGGCGCTCATTTGCGTTTTTCTTGTTGCAACAAGCGGGAGGCCTGTGTTATGATAGGCACTTGTTCCTGGTGAACCTTGACCGTGTCAGCTTAGTTTCAATCCCAACTTTTTATCAGGGTTTGCTGAGAGTTTGGAAAGGTTTTGGGGTTCATCGTTGCCTTGAGGCTTATAATTGCCGGATGTTTATCCAAGAGCCTATTTTCTATAACGGTTTTTTTCCATGCATTCCTCATAGTCCGACTTTGATTAGGAAATTTACTCAAGGAGGAATTGGCAAAGTTTGTGACCTGAGGGATACATCTGGGACAAAATGGATGTCTGCTGGCAGGGTGGCGGCCATTCTTGGTTTAAGATCCGTGCGTATTGTCAGCCAAATTATACGCATCGTCAAGAGGAAGTTTAAGGAGTTAAATATTGGCTGGGAAGGTATAAACAATGTCGAGGATGTTCGGCTGTCTTTCCCTGAAATTAAGGTGCTCCCAGCTCTCCAGTCGAATGGTGAACTTGTCTCTCCTTTTCATTTGGCAACAAAGGCTGGTATTCACAAGCTCCTTCGAGAAAACCAAGCATCACCCTTCTCCGGAGTAACAAGAGTGGCCTTGTGGTCCGAAAGGTTAGGGCCAGGGTCTCCTGCCACGCCACTGTGGCCTAATATGTACAAATTACCTATTTACGGGTTCCTCGCAGATATCCAGTGGAGACTAGCACATTGGGCTCTCCCTACGAACACCTTTGTTCATCACCTTGACAGCTCAGTGCCAGTAGCATGCCCCTTCTGTGTACAGAAGGAGGATCTCTTTCATGCCTATGTGAAATGCGAAAGACTAATACCTCTTTTCTTGATTCTCACACACCTTTTTGATCAGTTGTCTTTTCCTTTTACTTCACATTCTTTTATTTTTGGTGTATCTTTCAGACCCTCCTGCAAGGACTCTGGTGTCCTCCTAAACTTCTTAGCTGCTGTAGCAAAATACTCAATATATAAATCGAGGAAAATTAAAATTGATAATGGGCATGGGTTCGATGTTGTACCTATGTTTAAAGGGCTGGTGTCTGCAAGAATAAGGTTAGAGTTTGATTATTATGTGGCGAATGAAAATGTCAAACTCTTTGAATGCAAATGGTGTATCAATGAAGCCTTATGTGTTGTGAATGAATCGAATTTGTGCTTTTCTTTTTAACATTAAGAACTGTTGTTTTTTTCTATTTTTTTCTCTCCTGTAAAAATGTAACTTGACCTGGTGTGTTTTTTTGTGAAATAAATGGTGTTGCAAATTCAATTCTCTCTCTCTCTCTCTCTCTCTCTCTTTCTCTCTTTCTCTCTTTCTCTCTTCTCTCTCTCTTCTCTCTTTCTCTCTTTCTCTCTTTCTCTCTTTCTCTCTTTCTCTCTTTCTCTCTTTCTCTCTTTCTCTCTTTCTCTCTTTCTCTCTTTCTCTCTCTCTCTCCAAGTTCGTGAGCAAATATTACACTGGGTGGTTTGCAATTGTCTTCCAATCGTTAGTTATGGCAGGAATTTGGATGATTTTAACCCTTGAATGTAGTGATTGGGCCTCGGAGACCCACAAGGTATTTTTGTTGCAAAAACTATGCTGTTCAATTTTTTTTTGGAATGAGCCTCATTTTCAACGACTTTCATGTTGTTACACAAAATTCAGTGACATAGGAAAAAAATTCATTCAGGCTCGTGGGAAAATCTTCAGTCTTCACTTATAACCCGAAAATCCGACCCGATTGCAGGCCTGAGGCCTTCGAGGCCCCACATAAATGTTGTTGTACTACTATGTTATATCATTATTTTCTTGATATGAGCCTCATTATATGCTCCAATAACTTCGTTACAAATAATTCAGTGACAAAAATATGAAAAGTAAAAAACTTTACACTAATACATTTGTGGGGCCTCCCCCCAATGGCAGCATAGTTGTAGGATTTTTGACAGTTATGGACATATACATTCTAAATAAAAGGATTTGTGAATCATATTTTTTGAGCAAATACTCCTCCATGAGCCTCAACTTTTTAGAGAAAAAAAAGTTGAAAAACCAAGAACAAAATATTTTTTCCAAAAAAACCCAACAATGATTCATTACGTGTGTGGGATTCTTCCAACTAATAGGATTAATGATTCACATTTCTGAGCAAATACACATCTGAGCATCGACTTGGATTGAAAAAGGATATGAAAAAAAAATCTATTAAAAAAATTAATGAATTTAAAAAAACATCACACGAGTACATCCGTTGGGCCTCCGAGACCCAATGGCTGCGTTTATGCAGGATTTTTGATGCCTGCATCTAAGAATTAAGAAGTACACACCTGCGTGTTTCGGAATTTGTTCAGGATGCTGGCGATGACTCGCCTGCAGGGACGTCGCATAAATTGGTGAATCACCCTGAGTGTGAAACAACTTGTGTCCATCACCAACAGGTATACATACCACCACGTGATTGAGAGAGTCTGGTTTAGAGCACCAAGACCTACGAGCTGTGAATGCACGTCGAACGACAATGGATGAACGGACTGCACCTGTACTTGTTAGTCCCCGGCCGGTGCAAACCGGAGGGGACTATAGGTTTGCACTCCATCCCTCCGTCTGTCAGTCCGGAACGCAAAGAACAGTTTTCCGGACTTTTTTTCGAAACGCTTAATGCCCATGATTTCAAACTTGGTAGCCTACATGGTTTCCTCATGATATGTTACAGATCAAGTTCGAACTTCACGACGTTTCGATCATTTTTGACAAAGTTATGGCACTTTGAACTTTGGTAATTTCCCCAACGGTTTTTCCGGACGACAAACTGCCGGCAGGGGACGTGAATTGCAGCGCAATACTCACAATGCTTGTTTAACTTTGGTTACTTTACACGACGACGTTTACTTATTAATACAGCCGTAAACTTTTACTCGAATGACGGATTGTCGGTGTTAAAAGTTTGCGGTAAAGATGCAATTTACAACATAAAACGAATGAGAACTCTTCAATGTGAAGATAAAACTCGAACTTCTTGCGCGAATCGTGGGCGTTGAAAGTGGAGGCAAAAAGTTTGTTTGAAAAAGTTTTCAAAAGTCAGCCCGTGCCCTCCGTCGCTAAAAGAACTAGAACGGCACTTAGTAGAGAGCATAGCCATATCAGTCCATATCATATCATAACCATATCATATCACAACCTCCACCTGGTTGGCCATATCACTCGGTGGTGAAGAATCACTTAAAAAATTAAATAATTCTAATATCGGAATCCATATTCAAGATCTTCACCAAAATCGAATCTATTTGTTCTTATCACACGCATGATATGTCCACCAAGTGTCGTCCAAATCCGTCCACAACTTCTTGAGATATCCTGCTCTGTATCATTTTAGTCCTATTTTCCAATGGTCGTCTCTCGCTTAATTTTTTTAAGTTAAAAAATTCTAGTATCCGGATCCGAATCCAGATCTTCACCAAAATGTAATCATTTCGTCCTTATCGCATACACTAACTCTGCCAAATTTCGTCCGAATCCGTCCACAACTTTTTGAGATATTTCGTTCACAAACGGACAAACAGGGGTGAAAACAAAACCTCCATCAACTTTTGGTGGCGCAGGTAACAAACGGAAAAAGAAAGAAAGCAAAATGTAACACGAAAAACGGTAACACTAAACACTAAACGGTAACACTAAAACGGTAACTAAAACGGTAACACTACTAAACGTAAACCAGGGTAACACTAAAACCAGGGTAAAAAACGGTAACACTAAACGGTAACACTAAAACGGTAACTAAAACGGTAACACTACTAAACGTAAACCAGGGTAACACTAAAACCAGGCTAAAAACGGTAAAATAAAACGGTAACACTAAACGGTAACAAACACAAAACGGTAACACGGTAACACTAACACTAAACGTAACACTAAAAACGGTAACAAACGGAAAAAGAAAGAAAAAGAATACACGAACTCTGCCAAATTTCGTCCGAATCCGTCCACAACTTTTTGAGATATTTCGTTCACAAACGGACAGACAGCGGTGAAAACAAAACCTCCATCAACCTTTGGTGGCGCAGGTAACAAACGGAAAAAGAAAGAACATCCGACTCGAAAGTTTTCTCAACAAACTCTTCGGTTCTCGCAATATTTTGTGATTATTTGATCTCATCGACATACTTGTTAACCGAAGCTTTGTATCTCGGAGAGCGTGTCCACCGCGACAGCAAGAGGAGGCAATGGATCCTCGGCGATGTGAAGGTACATCGGACTCGACGAGCACAACAGGAGAATGAGCCCCGGATGGTCCTGGTTTTATAACAAACTCCTAAATCCCGATTACAATCAAGTACAATTACACTTAATGTTGAGCAATCAACATGTGATTAAGTGTCTTATTGAAATGTAAAGAAAACAATAATCGATGACAACACCTTTTTACATGAAACACTATCTTCAAAGTAACTTTACTGTGTGCACAGATTACATGATATAAATATTTAATTGCCTCATGAAAGCAAGAGCAAAGGCACGTGACGGATGACGCATCACGTGATGGGGGAGGTGCTGATGAACATTTGGAAGTTTCGTCAAAGATGGAAGTGTAAAAAATACGTTTTTGGTTTGAATTGTTCAGATCAATGTTTTGACGATGTTTTCAAACGATGCAGAAAAATATATTTAAAAATCGATGGAGGGAAACATCGAAAAGAAAGTTCCGTTTGTTCATTGCAGGAGAGTCCGAACTTTGAGATCGAAATGAATTCGCATGGAACATTTACCTGCCCTTCTTATACCTGTCGACTAGGGCATTGCCCGTACGTGGGTGCCCGTTCCTTGCCAAAAAAAAACAAAAACGCTACCCGTACGCTCTACCCCGCCCGTACGCCCGTAAACAAAAAAAACAACGCTCTTCGCTTCCGCCCTTCGCTCTGACTGAATTGGGAAAAATAATGCGCATAAGAAAACGAATTACGAACCGTAATGGCGGTCAGCTCGTAACGCGCTCAGCTCCGCTCGTCTCACATCGGCCACGCCTACGCAACAAAGCGTTCTGTGATTGGCTGCCGGAAGTGAAGTCTTCACTGTCCGGAAGTTCGCAAATCGCAGTTACGATGAATCGTTTTAATTTAATCGCAGTTTGAATTCGTTTTAAAACATAGTTTAACGGCAACATAGTTTTCCAACGTGAAATAAATGAATACGCTCTCAAATGTGCCGTCCGAGGCAAAGTCTGATCGCCACATTCGGCACACGTGATAGCTCGCTGCTCTCTGATTGGTTGAAGCGTTTTTTGGACATAGCTCGGTAAGTACTTCTCCGATTAATTTAAAACCTTGAAAAGGCACATCCTCGGGTCCCTAGCAATATACCTGGCAAGTTTCAAGTATATCGGACCGGTAGTTGTCGAGAAACAGCGGTCACAGACAAACATACATACATACATACATACAAACATACAAACATACACACAGAGATTAGTGGAATTATAGATAGATGAAGTTACATTCATTATAAAACATTGAATTCCGAGTCCCACGGACCGATTAGGAGAAAGTAACCATCTTGACTTCACATTATCCATGTCTCAGAGAGCTGCGAACAGTCCAACAGTTGAACATAAACAAGAATCTTCCTCTTCAAGTTCCTGATTATGAAACACATGTAGTTCGGCTGTTTCATTCATGACATTCCTCTTTACATTATAAATAAATATTTCCGCAAATTCAACTCACAGGGAATATTTTGTGACTTCAATTCGTGTCATTGTGAAATTTCACATCCTCTCGGTACGTAATTAATCGACAGTGTTAACTTCTTCCATACCCGAAACAACACTGAAGAGCTGAATAAATTCATCATCATATATTCTATTGTGTGAACTATAAGGTCGGAAGTATCAATACCTGAACCCGTTTACGATAAGGGAATTCTTATCAACATTCCCAACTCGCATCAAACTTTTCTCCACTTCATTTCACCCTTGACAGTTTATCCGTAAAACGAGAAACTCGATACAAGCGCCGAACAAATGATAATCGGTTCAAACGCCACAACATCCGCGTCTCGTCCAGCTCGGAGCCGCAGGGAGCGGCACACGTCGGGTGTGGGAGGCAGAGGGGATGGTGAGAGGTTAGGGCAGAGGGGATGGTGAGAGGTTAGGGCAGAGGGGATGGTGAGAGGTTAGGGCAGAGGGGATGGTGAGAGGTTAGGGCAGAGGGGATGGTGAGAGGTTAGGGCAGAGGGGATGGTGAGAGGTTAGGGCAGAGGGGATGGTGAGAGGTTAGGGCAGAGGGGATGGTGAGAGGTTAGGGCAGAGGGGATGGTGAGAGGTTAAGGCAGAGGGGATGGTGAGAGGTTAGGGCAGAGGGGATGGTGAGAGGTTAGACGTCTTGATCTCAGCTCTCTCGAGCTCACGGTGTTTCCCAGTATTCGGACAGTCCGGGTTGTCGATTAGGCCACACATCTCTAGCATCTTCTCAAAGTACTGAGCACGGGTTGACGTCGTACGGCACCATCTTTGTAAGGCACCGGACATGGAGAAGAGCCCCACGAATCCACCTGGAGAGATAAATAATGGAGTGATAGAAAATATTTTAACACTAACTTTCATCTAAAACACCAAAGTAGTTATAGTATTTCAGTACCTGCTGACTTGGCGAACTTCATGAAGGTCTCCTCCATCGTCTTGTCCACCAGGCTGAGAGCACCAGGAATGAGAGACCGTGCCACTGCGATGCCACACTTCTTCAGCAGCTGCTTGGCTCCATGATGAGACTGATTGATATTTGTCAGGAACTCCTCCAGCCACAACAAGTACCTGTAGAGGGATAGAAAGGATGAAAGTAACTATTTCATCACGACTACAAATCAGATAATGACATCATTTCTTCTAGTTTACTCACCATACTAAATTTAAGATGCACATTTTAGGCTGAAATGACATTTACCTGGAGTAGTTTGGCCCATCATATGCAAAGAATAGGTCTGCCATATCCCCGTTGCACTTGTGGAAGAGGGCCAAGTGTTTGTCTTCACAGGATACTGCAACATTAGGATCAGACGGGTATGGTCTTTCACACTGAGCCAGAATGTAGTGGTCTTGCCGAGGTGGCCGGCACGCACCTTGTCTTCATAGGCCACATACTTCTCGAGGATGGTGAGAGTGGAGGGTCCTGCAAAGTCAGGTCGAGGGTCTCGCGACTACATGTCTGCATGAGATTGAGCAGGGCCTCGGGGTTAGTGACCTCAACTTTCTCCTCCTCCGTGAAACTCTCAATTAACAACCGTTTAATGGTTTCACTGACTGTTTTGAGACAGAACAGGGCTTTAGTGTATGGCCTCCCACTCAGCACACTATTCAGGCAGCCACTTGTGACGAGTCCAGCCTCAATGAGGATTTCAGAGTAGCCTGAGCCCCTGCATTTGTGACCAGTCACCATACCAATGTAATTCATCCCGGTGTGTAATGGCCAATTGACATTGACATGAAAAAAATGACATTGCTTACCGCTTCTGTGGCTTGACCTGTCGTGCAAGAGGAGAACATTATTGGCAAAAGTTTTCTTCTTATTTTCATTTATTGAATTAATAGTGTGTTATATTGTCTTATTTAACCCTAATTACTCACAAGTATTATCATTTACAGTATGCATGGGCATCTTATAGTTTGGTATATTTGAAGTTCGATGTCTGGCAAGATTTGGAGTGAAATTTTACTGTTTTTTTGCATACTCTTCGAGTTTTATTGTATTAAACTTGTTTAAACCATGAAAATAACCATCTCAAACGATTCCTCAGGCCAGAATTAGCCGGAAAAATGGGATAATTTGCCTCTATATGATGTCCAGTTCAAAAGTTATACCAATTAGCGATTTTCATCGGAAATCCAAGATGGCCGCAAAGATGGCAGCCAAGGACCCCATGGGACAATATTTCGTCTTGGGAACATGAAAATTCGTTTATTAGACACCTTGAGGATTCCAAAAGTGTAAGTTAGACAAGTCAGGTGATGACGATGGTGCATGAGCGAGCGGTATTCAATGACAAAGGTCAAAACCGACATTGAAAATATATAAATAGGAATGTATTATCTGTTATGAGACTAGTTAGGTGCACAATACGGAAAATTCGGTTCGATTCCGACAACTTTGAAAATTTGACCTTTGTGACCTTGAAATGTCAAAACGAAGGTTACTGACCTTGAAATGAGATAGAAAATAATATATAATCAGTTATGAGGTTAGTTAGCTGCACAATACCGAAAATTCGGTTAGATTCAGACAACTTTGAAAATTTGACCTTTGCGACCTTCAAAGTTCAATGGTCGAAGATTATGAAATTTGTTGGAAAACTTGTATTTCATGATTTATGTGATAATATAAGATCATGTACGACATTTCAACATCAGGAAGCGCACAATGTAATAAAACCATCAAAAATCGACTTTTCTAAATTTCGTGACCTTGTGACCTTGACCTTGGGGCGAAAGTGAAAAATCGAGCTCCGTGGGGCGAGACACGTGACATTGGCCTAACCAAATATCGAAACCCCTGTCACATTCCACCAAACCCCTCGGAGAAGATGTAGCTTGAACTCGATTACCCCCTCAGCTTAAAAAGACATCTTTTTCGGGCGTGGCTTCGCCCACAATGGGCACCATACGCCCACTCTTGGCAGGACAAAACTAGCTCATGATATCAACCTCCCACCCAAGTTTCATCAAGATCGGATCATATCATCGGGTCGTTATGCTGTGGACAGACAGACAGACACACAGACACACACACATGACGAATATAGTGGTCACTCTGTTTGATAACTCGTGAACCAAAAAATATATCAACGAGGTGCATGGGGACCCCTTCTTCCTTCTCAACGAATTGATGAACCATCTCTGCTCTGGTCGCACAAGTGACGTCACAGTCATGATTCACAGGTTCATTACCAGACCTTGCAGATGGTTCGCTGTTCCCACTCACTGTGGCTTCAGAACTTGTTTTGGCCCGAATATTGATGGGGCACCGCCTCACACGCTGGGAGCTCCTGAATGAGAATTCGGTTGTGTCGGAGTGTTTGACCATTTGCTGATGCGACAAATATGACCGTGGCTCTTCACACATGGAGCGAACCGTGGCCGGCTCCCAACAATGGGTGTTGTGGTTCTGAGGAGAGAACCGTGGCCGGCTCCCAACAATGGGTGTTGTGGTTCTGAGGAGAGAACCGTGGCCGGCTCCCAACAATGGGTGTTGTGGTTCTGAGGAGAGAACCTTGGCCGGCTCTCAACAATGGGTGTTGTGGTTCTGAACGCGAACTCACTGTCCAGGGTACAAGCCCGACATTTCGTGTGTCCGTGCATGCCTATCGTGGTGGAGCTTTTGTAAGTAGTGGCGCCTCTCCAGCTCCTCATGGATGAAGTTGTCATCGTCGTGCACGTTGGTGATTCTGGTTGGTACCAGCGATTTGTATCAACAGTTGAGCAGGACTTGCCAAGCTGCAGCTCACCAGGGTGGACCTCCAAGCTAGCAGAGCCAGATGAAAATCGTTTTCCCACACTTTTTGATTTGCGGAGGACAGATTTCGCTTTCTCGACTTGGCGCTCAATGAATCCATTAGATTTTGGGTATGTTGGGGATGAAGTGACCTGGTCAAAATTCCATTTCCCAGCAAATGAACGAAATTATGCGCTGGAGAAATGAGGCCCATTATCACTCATAAACGTATCAGGAATTCCGAACTCAGAAAAAAATCTGTCCCAAGGTCGCAATAATCGTGCGACTGGGAGCAGACTTGGGCAGTTTGCGAACAATAGGAAATTTGGAATAATAATCTGCGATGACGAGCCACTAAGATGCATCAAAATAGAACAGGTCACATCCGACTTTGCTCCAAGGTCTGAGCGGAATGTCATGTTGCTGTCGTGGTTCAGGCAGTTGAGATTTCTGGTGTCATTGGCAGGTAGGACAGCATTCCACCAGCCGATCAATGTCCTTGTTAACGTTATACCAGTACATAGTGTCCTTCGCCAGCAGTTTAGTTTTCTCATGTCCAAAATGGCCTGAGTGGAGTTTCTGCAGAATGTCGTTTTCATACTCTGAGGTATAACGACTCTCTCTCCTTTAAGAATTACGCCATTTTCAATTGACAGCTCATCCCGAAAACTCCAGTATTTCCTGAGAGCCTCTGGGAGGTCCTTCAGATGGTCTGGCCATCCACTGATAATAAAGTCTCGAAGTTAACTCAGGTCAGAATCACGAAGTGTTTGTTTCCTGTTGTTGCTGAGACAACTTATCAGAGGAGAAACGGGCCAAGTCAACACGCAGGTCCAAGTCAATTGTCATTGTATTGAGTGGACTAGGAAGGCAGGATAGGCCATCGGCAAGCTGATTGGCTGCCCCAAGGTGGTCCTCCGTTGTAAAGTTATACCCTTGGAGTCTGACAAGCATTCGTTGCAATCTCGGTGGGGCAGCAATCAATGGCATGTCAATGATCATCAACAATGGTTTATGATCAGTGAGCACAATGAAACTCCGACCATAGAGGCAGGTATGGAAACGTTCAATGCCAAACACAATGGCCAATAGCTCACCTTCAATGCAAACGTAACGTTGTTCAGTATCTGTTGGAGTTTTGCTTGTTTTGCTATAAAAAGGGGAGCGGTCGACAAGATGGGGAGAGAAGGGGAGGAAGCACACAAACAAAACATTTGAGAGCAGGGACATCGGGAGATGTGTGAGAGGGAGAGGGCCTGTGGGGAGGCAGGATAGGTATAAAACGCAAGGACACCAAGGACTTCCAGGAAAGAAGACAAAGGTCACCTCAAAAAAGTGGATTTGGGGTGAAATTAGCGGGGGTAGAAAATATCAAGGTTTTGGATTGGGGAAGATAAGAGATGGTGGTGAACAGCCGTTTTAAAGACCTGGAGGGAGGAGTGGGATTGAAGAGAGTGACGGAGTTTGTTCCAGAGGCGGGAGAAAAGAGCAGTGAAGGAGTGAAGGTGAGCAGAGAGTCTTGATTTTGGCAGTTTAACCATAAGAGGGTTGCAGGCAGATCTTGTGCGACCTGCAGGAATATTTGGGGGACAGAGCCCAGAGAGAGCTGGGGGAGCAAGGCCGGAGAGGAGTCGGTAGAAGACAGAAAGACCACCAACCTGCCTGCGGTGAGTAAGTGAAAGGCCCTCGGAGATAGCGTCATCGCGGGAGATTCCAATGATTCTGAACGCTTTGATTTCAACAGCGTGAAGACGAGCTAGGTGTGAGGCAGGAGTACCAGCCCAGAGGGGAGAGCAGTATTCCATTTACCTGCGGATGAAAGCCTTGTATGTGGTGAGGAGCTCAGGTGTGCCAAGGAAGGACTTCACATGACGGAGGATGCCCAATCGGCGACTGGCTTTGGAGGCCAGCTTGGAAATGTGGTTTTCCCAGGAAAGATCATGGCAGATAGTGAGACCCAAAAGCTTGAGTGACAGAACTTCTTCGAGAGGATTGTTGAGAAAATAGATGGGAGGGTTGTCCAGATGGTCTTTTCGGAGAGACATAGTGAGGGTGTGAGATTTGTCAGGATTGAAAGACATGTTCCACTTGTTTGCCCAGTCTGTGATTTTGTCCAGGTCTGCAGAGAGTGAGGAGGCTGCAGACTGCCGATCTGAGGGATGAGGAATGGAGCGGCAGAGAGTGGAGTCATCAGCAAAGAGATAGAGAGGATTTTCAAGAGAGTCAGAGAGATCATTGATGAAGACCAGAAAAAGCACAGGGCCCAGAACACTGCCTTGGGGAACTCCAGCCTGAACAGGAAGAGGAGATGAGAGAAACACCTTCAGGGCCACACGTTGACTACGACGAGAGAGGAAGTCCGCCAGCCATGCGTGGAGATTTCCTTGGATACCAAAGGAGGAGGGTTTGGTGAGCAGAGCGGGGTGCCAGACCGTATCGAAGGCACGTGATATGTCGAGGGAGACAGCTCTAATTTCCTGTTTGGCATTGAGGACCTCCATCCATTGTTGAGACAGCAGAAGCAGCATGTCCAGAGTAGTGTGACCTGGTCTGAAACCAAATTGATGATCAGAGATAAAGCCATTGGAGAAGAGGAAAGATTTCATATCCGAAGCAATGATGGATTCCATGACTTTGCTGATAATTGGGAGAAGGCTGATTGGTCTGTAGTTGCTAGGATCTGTTTTTGCACCTTTTTTGTGCAAAGCGGTGATGTTGGCTGATTTCCAAGCAGATCGCAGTTGACCTTGAGCAAAAGAGAGGGTGAAGAGAACAGAGAGAGGGAGTGAAAGAGCGGAAGAACAGGATTTTAGGACCCGTGGGCTGATGCCATCAGGTACAGTTGCAGAATCAGAGTCGAGGGTTGACAGAAACTTTTCCACCTTGTCAGGAGGAAAGGACACGGAGTCCAGGAGGAGCTGGGTACGACTGGGTACGGTGGGTACAGAGAGGGATGGGTTTGGGACACAAGATTTAGAGGCAAACACAGAGTTGAGGCATTCAGCTTTTTCACTTGCGGAGTCAGCTGTGTAGCGGTTTGAGGTGAGGGAGGGGATGGAGGGGGAACAAACACCAGAAACAGATTTGACCAGATGCCACCAGGATTTGGAAGAGGGAGACAGATAAGAGAGTTCGGTCTTGAGAATGGAGAGATATTGTTTCCTGGCTCTCCTGAGGGTGGACACACACTTGTTTCGGGCTTTGTGAAAGTAAATGAGATTTCCTTCCGTTGGATTTGCTTTCCAGGAGACGAAGGCAAGTTGTTTCTGGACAACAGACTCACCACAAGATTCCGTGTACCATGGACGGGAGGAAGGGTATGACAACTGAAGACGAGATGGGATCAATCTGTGCATGAGAGAGAGCAATTTACTTTGGAAGAATTCCCAGGATGAGTTGATGTCAGAGGTGGTAGAGATGGGAGACCAGTCCAGATGAATGATGGCTGCTTGAAGATCGTGCCAGTTGGCCTGAGTGAAATGCCAGACTCGTCGACGCTGAGCAGGCTCCCTGAGAATGGTCAGAGAGATGTCCACTTTAACAAGCACATGATCAGATGAGCCGATTGGAGCAGAAGAATAGCAGCAGACATTTTCAGGGAAGTTAGTCATAACCAAGTCCAGAAGAGAAGATGCTCCGTTGACTGAGATCCGGGTCGGGAAATTGACAGATTGTGTCAGTCCCAGTGAGTCGCAGAAGTCCTTTGCTGAGGAGCCATGGCTGGTGAGAGAGGTACCCACACCCAGCCAACTGGCATGGTGACAATTGAAATCACCACATATGAGGAAAAGAGAGTTAGGATGAGTCGACAGAAGTTGGTCCGTATTATCAGACAGCGAGATGTAGATGGAGTGATCACTGTTTGGTGGACGGTACAACACACATATGAACAAGAGGTGGGAGCGAAGGGGAAGCCGTAGCCAGAGGTATTCCTGGGGGTGGGGTGGAGAGAGTGCAGTGCAGGGCGAGTGAGGAAGAGAGTTTTTGATGAAGATAGCAACCCCACCTCCAGGACGAGGCTCAGGTCTATCATACCGGAGGAGGGAGTAACCTGGGAGAGATACTAAGGAATCAGAGACATCATGAAGGAGGAAAGTTTCTGTTAAGCAGATCACGTCTGGTTTGACAGAAGCAACCTGCATGGAGAGATCAGTTGAGTTTGAACGAAGGCCCCAGATGTTGGAGGTCCATACCGTTAATGAAGAGGAAGGGGGAGCATCGGATACAGAACAGGGGGGAGGAGGGGTAGGGTAAGATGTGGAAGAGGTGGAAGAGGTAGGGAGAGCTGTTGAAGGTGTGTCAGAGATTTCAGAATAGCTCGGAGAAAGGGAAGGATGGGGCGGACAAAAGGTTTGATGGTGATTGGGTGAGGCACAATGAGGTGTTATTTGAGGAGGGGGAAGAGCGAGGCAGAAGTTTGGGGGAGATGGAGGTGAGAGTTGGAAGGGGGAAGAAGCGGGGAGGACGCTTTGAGGAGGGGGAGCAAGAGGGTTGAAATTGAGAAGAAATGAGGGTGGGGAGATTTGAAGGGGAGGGGCGAGGGGGGAGTTTAGGAGGGAAGGGACAAGGGGAGGGATTTGAAAGGGATGGGATATGGGGGAGATTTGGAGGGGAGGGGTGAGGGGGAGTCTAGGAGGGGAGACACGAGGGGGAGTCTTGGAGGGGAGGGTGTGGGGGGAGTTTTGGAGAGAAGGGGCAAGGGGGGAGATTTGAAAGGGACGGGTGATGGGGAGGATTAGGAGGGCAGTGGCAAGGGGGAAGATTTGGAGGGGAGGGGTGATGGGGAAGATTTGGATGGGAGGGGTTATGGGGAAGATTTGGAGGGGAGGGGTGAGATTGGATTTTAGAAAGAGGAGGCCTACGATTAATGGGAAACGAACATTTATTGTAAAATGAGTTTCTTGTGACCTTCGAGTCAAAAATACGTTTAAGGACGCTGGAGGGAGGATGGAGTGCAGGATAGTTTAGGGAATGTAGAAAAGAGGCACTGTAAGAGATGAAATTTTTTTTTGGGATGAATAGATTTGGTGAACAAGTCGAAAGCAGCCTTTTAAAGAAGAAGAAGAAAAAGGTGTTATAATATACGACGGAATACAGAACTTGAGGGCAAAGTGTAAACATTTTAAGGTTAATAATAGTGAACGTTAACAGTGAACAGTAATAACAGTAATAACAGTAATAACTGTTATTACAGTAACAGTAATAACAGTGAACGTCGTTCGAAGAACGAACGAACGAATAAGAACGAATAAACGAATGAGAACAAAGAATAAGAACAGAGAAGGAAATGTTTTTTTTGCTTTTTTTAAAGTTGATTTTAAACAAGGAAGTAGGCTATGGGGTGAAAAGACTGGGAAAAGCAGAGAACGAAAGTTATTGGAGCACAAACGACGGACTGCTGAGAGGAAAACAAAGCCTCAAGGTTGGACACTGTACAAGGCCTCAAAAGACACGACACGAATTAACACGATTTTCCATACAGGTATGAAAGATTTGCACCGAAAATCTTCCTCGGGACACACGATACGTACAACACCATAAAATAAATACAGTTATAACGAAAATACAAATGGGAACAATTACTTAACTTCGATTTCGATGGAGAGCGTAGACAGCTGCGAATAAACGAAACCTCGCCGGCCATGGAATCATGGAATCATTTTGTTTAACAAAATTTAATTTAAATTTTTGACTCAGCAAAGTAGCCACCTTTTGCAGATATAACCGCCGAACACACTCGTGGCATTCTTTCTACAATGGAAATCAAATATTGTTCGGGAAGTTCTTCCCAACACTGTTGCAGAAGTTCCCACAAATGTGTTGCACTTGGAGGTTGCTTTGCTTTCACCCTTCTGTCCAGTTCATTCCAAACCAGCTCGATGGGGTGTAAGTCTGGAGACTGTGCTGGCCATTCCCTGATTTGAAGCCTACCGTCTTGTTCTTTTCCTCGAAGGTAGTGTTGACATAGCCTGGAGGTGTGTTCAGGGTCATTATCTTGCTGTAGGATGAACCCCGTGACCAACAAGGCGTATACCAGAGGGTATTGCATGGTGCTGCAAAATGCTGTTGTAGCCCTTTTGGTTCAGGGTGCCAGTCACTCTGTGCAAGTCGCCGACTGCATCCAGCAAAAGAGCCCCAGACCATCACGCTTCCTCCTCATGTTTGACAGTTAGTGTCACACACTGATGAACCATCCTTTCGCCTACTCGACGGCGTACACAAACCCTGCGTGATGAACCAAAGATTTCAAATTTTGATTCATCAGTCCATAAGACCTTCTTTCAGTCTTCAGTTGTCCACTGGCGGTGCTTCATGGCCCAGGCAAGCCTGTTTTCCTTATTTTGCAATCTTAGCAATGGTTTTCTTACTGCCACTTGACCTGTCAAACGTTCAGCTCGAAGTCTTCTCTTCACAGTTGAAACTGAGACTTGCTTACTTCAACCAGTGTTAAGCTGTGCTTGAAGCTGTTGTGCTGTGAGCCGCCAATCACGCAAGCTGTTGACTCTCAGAAACTTGTCTTCTGATTCTGTTGTGGCTTTGGGTCTGCCAGACCTCTTACTGTCAGAGTTTCCTCCAGTTTCCAATATACTACTTCATGCAGTGCAATATTGTCCAAATAATGGTTCAGAGGGTGTAATAACAGTCTGTTCCAATACTGCTTTTATACAGACAGGGGGTTTGCAATCAAGTGATATTTGCAGTGAGGTTGGGACACATGTAGGAATTGTTTGCATCAACTTTCAAGGCTTAATTTACTTACATTGCTGCAGAACAGCTGTAAGTTGTTAACCCATTACTTGTTCCCTGAAGAAAGTCTTTTTTTTTTTTTTTACAATATAACAGTAAACTGTTAACAGTACATATAACAGTAATTTTACAATATAACATTAATTTACATTAATTTCCCGTTTTTGCGAACCTAAACTTTTTAAACCTCGTGCAGTTTACTGCTTACCTTTGTACCATTTCAGGATATTCACTGGACATTAAACTGCGTAAAGTTCAATGAAAACTGGAAAATTGAGGTGTTCTAAAACTTTTGACCGGTAGTGTAGGGGTTCTGCGTGGTGGATCGACATGTGGTGGGACATTTGGGTCCACAACAAGCTTATGCATTGTATGAAATTCACCGATGCGGTCAAATTATTGTGGGTATGCATCCATAACATCCTTCACACAGTTTTAAACCAGTGGTTGGTTACTGTTCACTGAACAATGCAACGTAACAACGTGTAGATTCTCACACGATAGGGAGGCCCAGAACTGCAGGACCACTGACATCAACAAACAAACAAACGTGTGCTGGTCCACGGTGATCCCTTGTAACTGCAGGCCACGTCTTCAGGGCCAAAACACTTGATGTGGGTTCCATTGTACGCAGGTAAGACACTCTTTGCTGTCTGAAGAGTGCCAATCTGACTCTGACACTGACTGAGACATTATGAAGAGTGTCTGAAGAGTTCCTAATTTGAATTCAGCATTTCAGGAAACATGTGTCGAAAGGTGCGAATGGGCAACGTGTTTCCTTGTGCACCTGTGTCCACCTTCAGCTTAAGATAATGAATACCCGGCCTGTTGCATAGACTGACATGGAGTGTTGTGTAAACCTCATTACGTTGACCAGGTGTATCAATCGAATCAAAAGTCAATGAATCAAACTGTGATGCAAGGTCATCAGGGTCATCGGTGTTGTGCTGACGCCTGTGTTGCTATTCCTTTATAGGTGCGTCATACACTGCTTCGTGTTGTGCACTGGCATGGTGAACACTATGAGTGTTAGGAAACCGCGAATACCTTACGCATGGGTGTTGTCCTGGAACTCGAGGGTCTGGTGTACCTTCTTGGTCAATGCTGTGAAGATCAACATGAGCATGTGATTTCCGGGGGTTCCAGCGAGAATTTCGGCGAGCATTACCTGGAGGATCATAGTTGTTGGGTGCAAATCTTCTCAATGTTTGGTGTCTGTGGGCATTCAATGAGAGGTCGGGTCGCGGTTGTTGAAACTTGGAGGTAAGACAGAACTTGGCCCAATGACCTAGTTTAGCACACAATCTGCATGTGTCTTTGTGAGCAGGACATTGGTTACGTGTTGGAGGGTGTAAGGTACCACAGTTTTTGCACTTACTGAGTCTCGGGCCAACAGTGGAGATGTTCACGTTGTCGGTTGCTTTGTTAGCAAAATCACTCATAGTATGCAGCTGTTTGATGAATGTGGCCGACGCCTCGTATGTGCGCCCCAGTTACAAGGCCTCGTTAAGAGTAAAGGTCTTAGGTTTTGTCAGAAGCTCTTTCTGAAAGTCGGACATTTGGGTACTTGCAATGATCTGTTCTATCAAGCGGTCATCCTCTTCTTGTTTGGAGCTGAAATCACACTTCTGAGATTGAAGTTTGCACCGGCTGATGAAGGCATCCAGCCACTCAACGAGATTCTGGCAGCAGTAACGAAGCTCCAGTCGACAGATCCTGAAGTTATCCGAGGGTTCCATTTGCTCCAGGAAGCAATTGAAAATATGTGTGGGTTGCTGCCGCTGTTTGTCTGTTAAAGTCCATGTGTTGTACCGGTTGAGGCCTTCCTCTCCCACTTGAAGCAGGATCATTGGCACCTGGTTGTTCTCTGTAATGCCTCAAACTTGAAAGTACAGCTCCAATTGCTGCCTAAACATCTTAAAGGCCGCCGCTGTGTTAAGCGCGGTCCAATCCATGCACGGCGTACCCGCCAGGTCCGCCATTTTGAACGGCGGCTGCGAGGTTAACGAGGAATGAGCCGATTATAAGAGGCACGGGAAACACTGGCTCTTTGCCTCAATGAGCTCGAATATGCGTCGTAAAACCGCTGCCACCATGTAAAGTTCCGATGTAGAATAGACCACGAGGTGATGTCAAAGAGAACAATCACTTATTGCAACACCCGGAATCATGTTCATGGCGACGACCCCGAACACACACCGCCTGCGCCCCTCGCCGGAACTCCGCCTTCATACTCCAAAACGCAAGCAAGCACTTCCGGTTCCACACAACTAATGTAATACCATTACAGGCACCACAGCCTCAAGCGCCTCCACCGTCTTGCTTATGCGGTACCTACCCGCTGCCTCGGAGAAACGCACACACATGTGTGATGCCATCTTTGCCATGGTCCTTCAGGGTGGTGAAATACGTGCTTTGATGCCTTTGTGCTTTGTTGATTTTTTAAACGTGTGTGAATGGTTAAGGGATTTGTGTGAATGAATGTGGGTGAAATCCACCGAGCCAGGTCACTCACCTGTAACACCAGGAAATTACATGGAGATTGTAAATTGCCCATGGAAATTTGGGGCCCATTCGGATGGCCCCGCAGGTAACATTTGGTATTGTGGCATCCACGGGGGAACGTGGTCTGAAGGAAGGGGTATGTTGTTTTTATTGAAATTTTGCAATGGTTGATAAGTTTTGTGGTTGAGGTAGGTTTGTGTGTGTTGCTGTTTTTCTCTTCCTCCCCTGGAGTTAGGAACGAGGATTCTAATGATTGTAAATATTTGAAATGTATGTTGTTGCTTAAGGGGGTAGAATGGTATGGAGAACACGGAAGTAGATATGGCTCACTTCCCACAGCCCTCCTGATTTATTTCATAGGCTAATTAAGTGTGAGTCGGTAAGTGGCAAGACTGGGTGGGTAGCACCTGCAATGAACCTTACGGGAGCTACGGTTCCAGGAGCAAGGAGGTTCCAGGCTGTGTTACATTTATAGCGGGTAGACAATGATTACCTTAGAACCAGGTAGAATGTATAAATTTGTGTGCTCCGATTTTCGTGAAGAAGAAGAACCACTCCATGTAATAAGTAGGAACTTTGCATTAGACCGGAATGTCGGGTTAAATTGGATATTCGCCCCATCACGAGGGGTGGGTCTTGTTAATTAGCTCAGGGATTATGGGTAAATTAATCCCCATTGTGTCAATACCTCTGTAATCTATACCTCTGTTCCTTATGACACCGAGGCGTGTACCACGGTTTAGAATAGGTACGCCATATCACTGCGTGTTGTAAGAGGCGACTAAAAGGGTTGGCGTCAGGAAGGGCATCCGGCCATAAAAAGATTGCCTCAAAAAGGGAACCATGACAATTACAACTACATATGGGCAGGGTACAGCTGAAAGTACCCCGTGGGAGCCCTCACTCCCTCTTGTCAAAAATCAAGGTGGGGAACCCGATCGAAGCAAGGGTGGAAATCACTCCATTTATGACGACGAAACATCTGATGCCCCACGTGGAGATTGGGTTCTGAGGTTTGGGACATGGAATGTAGGGACAATGACAGGGAGATCAGGAGAAGTGGTGGAAGTATTGGTTAGAGGAAGAGTGGACATGTGCAGGAGACGAGATGGAAGGGAAGTGGTGTGAGAATGGTGAAGGGAAGGCAGGGACAGAAATACAAGTTTGTGTAGCAAGGGTGCTCCGGAAGGCGTGCATGGTGTTGGTGTCCTGTTTTCTGACCTGTTTGCAGACAGTGTGGTCAGTGTGACGAGAGTGAGTGAAAGGTTGATGATGTTGAAAATGATGATTGGAACATATAGGTTTATATATATATATATATATATATATATATATATATATATATATATATATATATATATATATACAGTGAAACCTTTACTTACGAGTTTAATTCGTTCTGTGACCGAGCTCGTAACTCAATTTGCTCGTTTCTCAAATTAAATTTCCCCATTAAAATGAATTGAAATGCTATTAATCCGTTCCAGCCCCCAAAACCACACCAATTTTTTTTGAAATATATATAAATATCTCGCGCTTTATATTTCACCTGTATGCAGCATACAAGTTGGCAGGATGGCCTGGACTGGAGGTAAGCACACTTGACTCTAAACTGTCCAGCCTGGGTTTGAATCCTGACCCAGCTATAACCTGTCATGTCGGTGTTTCACAGGCAGGGTGATTCACCATTGTGTGTACCGCTAAACTGGGCGCCCCGTTTGCGTCCCATGAGTTGTTGGATGTTGAGGATCTCACCGTGTCTTCCACAAAGAGAAGGCGAGCTATCGCCGGCACTCTGAACAAGTTGTGGCCTGGCATGCTCTTCTCCTCTGCCGTTATATACGTCCTCCTCGGCATCTTTTTCCAGAAGAGCCCTGTCTCGTCACAGTTGAAGATTTGCTGGGGGATGTATCCTTCGGCTTCTATCAGTTCGGCAAAAGTTATAATAAAATCTTCAGCTGCCTTCACATCCGAGCTTGCTGCCTCATCATGCCTGACGATGGAGTGAATGCCGGTCCTCTTCTTAAAATTATCAAACCATCCCCGACTGGCTTTGAATGACTCTTCCGATGCCTCGTCCGTTGATGTTCCCGCCGTCTGCTGCACCAAATCCCCGTAAATGTCTCATGCCTTCTCACAGATGATGCTCTCGGTCATGGTATCTCCTGCGAGCTGCTTCTCCGTCAACCACACAAACAACAACTTCTCCATCTCTTCATGGACAGAGGTCCGGAGCTTTGAAATAATCTTAACGCCCTTGGCTGGCGTAATAGCCTTTATCGACTCCTTCTGCTTCAAAATCGTACATATCGTAGAAGTACTACGATCGTACTGCCTCGCCAAGTCGACAACACGCACACCTCGCTCATGTTTTTCGACGATTACGTGTTTTATATCCAAGCTCGCTCGCTCGTAACTCAGATCTCGGCTCGCATCATAAAGCAAAAAATCGACCGAGCGACGGCTCGTATCTCGGAAATCTCGTAATTTGGTGCACTCGTAGGTCAAGGTTTCACTGTATATATATATATATATATATATATATATATATATATATATATATATATATATATATATATATATATATATCTATCTATCTATATATATACATATATATATGTATAGTTATATATATATATATATATATATATATATATATATATATATATATATATATATATATATATATACAATATAATATTATATATATATATATATATATATATATATATATATATATATATATATATATATATATATATATATATATATATATATTGTTGCGGAGATGAGGACTGTATATTTTTTGATTGTGTGCTGTACTATTATTATTATTGTTTATTCTGCGCCCCCCTACCTCCGGAGCTGTGTAAAGGTGAAAGGGCATCCCATAATTAGTCCACAAGCATACAGGTCAGCCAAATAATAGAATACCTCTGTTTGATAGTTATCTCTTATTATGTGTTTTTAGAGTAAGGCTGTGTCTCCCATTAATTGAAATACTCCATTGCACCAGTGAAAGAGATAGATTCCCTTCATTCCCACTCCCAACACTTCCATTCCCACCTTTCCGTCAATTGCAATTCGCATTGCCAACTGCATGTTGGGCGGTTTTCCCTTCATCCGCCATTGACCACGAGGCAGGGTTGGGGGAGAAAGGCGGGTCCCCACCTCGTCAGAGAGGGGAGGAGTGATCCAGCCCCACTCGACCAACCATGAACAAGGGGTTTGGCTTGAGAGGGCGGGGAGAGAACGTTTGGGGGAGGTTCGCAAAGGTTGAGGGGCGGGGCCTATATAACCCACGGCGGGGGTGTTCCCGGATGAGATGCACTTTGAGTTGAGACAAGGAGGGACGAAAAAGAGCTGGGTCATCAGAGCAACAGCGCGTAAGGAGGAGAGAACCCGTCACGCCAGACCCCCCCACCAGCGCATCGGCTCCACCAAGCAGCTCCGACCCGTGATCCCACGCACACGACAGGCCCAGTGGCATCAGCGGCCGTCGAGGTCCAGCCCGACGTCCCGTGCGGGATCAAGCTCCAGCCAGCTCCGTGCCGTTTCCCTCCTCCAGCCACACACCTCCTGCCAGCAATCCACTCTGCAATTCCCCGCGTGAGTCAGTGTCTTCGTTTGTTCTGTCCTGGGAATAAGTTAAGTCTGTATAACTATAAGCTAGTATTTCCACTGTGTCACCTGCGTCTTATGTGTTGTAAATAAACCTTGATTGCTCCTTTTTGCTTGTGTAAATAATAAATCCCATTACTCGTCTGTACGTCTTCCCGTTTTATTCCTTTTCCTCTTTGTATTGCGTCGTTTTCGTCTTTTCCCCTCATTTAGCAGCTGCGGTGCGATCCGGCCAACGTTTGGGTGGAATCGGGTGAGTCGGGGATCCTGTAACGGTCGCGGCAATACCACCGCTCGGTAAATAACATCTTAATCCGCGATCAGTAACAATTGGTTGTCAGGAGTTGGATTCGGACCTGGGACTAAATTTGTTAGGCCCAAATTTTGGAACACCAATTGTGTTATTAAGTAACAATTGGTGTCTGGGAGTGAGATTCGGGGCCCGAACCAAATTTTTAAAACATCTAAAAAAAAAAAAATTTGGTCAAAATTTGGAGCGGCCGAAATTTGTTTTGTTTTACAAAACCTGAATTTTGAAATCGCGCCATGGCTGGTCAAGGCGACAGGATGCCGGTGGGAGAGATAGACGGGGTAGAATCGACCCAGGACCTCGGGGAAATGTATGTGGAGGAAAGGGAGGAGGAGAAAAATAGCAATGTGGTTGCGGAGGTTTCAGACGCACAAAATGGCGCTCTCGCGCACGTGGTTGAGGGGGCCACGGTCGCGGAACCAATGAGCGCGGCCCAAATGCAAGCCTTCATGGCCCAATTCATGGTGGAAATGCAGAAAAAAAACGACAGTATGGTACAAATGCAGGCGTCCCTCAACCTGCAGAGTGAGCAAATGAGGGCTCAGGGTGAGCGATTGGAGGGCCAAATGGGGGTAATGAGGGACAAAGCGAGGGGTACCGGTGAGAAGTTAGACAATAATTTTGAGGGGTTAGACAACGGGATAAAAGAGGTAAAGAATGGGTTAACGGGGGTGGAAAATAGAACGGCTGCCCAGGAGAATCAGTTAGAGGGGGTAAAAAATGGGTTAATGGGGTTAGAAAATAGGATGGAGGACAAATTGCGGGAGATAGGGGAGCAATCCGCCCGAGAAATTAAACAAATGGGAGAGCAGATAGAGGAGGTAAAAATCGGGGTAGAAACCAAATTGGATGCTCAGAGGGATGAATTGGGACAGATGAGGGTGGCATCTACAAAAGAGATGGAGGAGATGCGACGAGGTGTAAGTGAGGAGGTTTCGGGGCTACGCGAGGAGGTAAAGCGAGGTGAGAAGCGTATGGAGAAAGAGGTGAGAAATAATATGGCAAAGATACAAGGGGGAATAGAAGATCTGACGGAGGAGGTGGAACAGCTGACGGAGGGACAAAAAGAACTAGTGGAGCAGGTTCAAAAGAACACTGCGGTACTAGAAGGGTTAAAGGCGACACAAAAATAAATTAAAAACGAATTCATAGCGACGCAGAGGCAATGTCAGATGGTACGTGAGGAACTGACAATGAGGGTGGACGAGGTGACAGAGATAATGGAGACAAAGGACCCGCAGGTGAGGATGCACATAGAGACGGTCACGGTAGCCTTAGAGGATGAACTTGAGGAGACGCACCGAGAAATAAAAGAGGTTAAACAAAAATTAGAGGAAGTGGAAGAAGAGGTGAGTGAAATTAAGAAGAGACGGACAGAAACTAAGAGAGAAATCCAGGAGGAGGTAATGGAATATGTGCAAGGTCGGTGCTCAACTCATGATGTGATGCTCACTAACCAAATAAAGAGTTTGCAGGTGGCAGAGGAGGTGCGACGACGAGGTACGGAGGTGAGTGGCAATGTATATGATGTGAGGGGAGATTCAGTCGGCTTGGGGGGTGGTGTGGACCTGGGTGTTCGTGAAAGGCCGTTGGTGAAGTGTGTGACAGGTCTGGTGTGCGAAGAAAGAGGTGTGCGAGAATGTCCGAACATGGGGTGTGTGAGGAAAAAGTGCACGCCGAGGAGTGAGTGTGCCGTCAAGAGTGAATTGGTCGAAGCGCGTGTGCGAGGGGGTACATGGAAGCGCGGTGTGGTGAGTGTTACGGAGGAAGTAACGAGAGAGTGTACACCTGTGGCGAGTGTTACAGAAGATGTAACGAAAGAGTGTGCGCGAGAGGATGCGCGAGAAAGGTGTGTAACGGACAAGTGCATGAGGAAAGAGTGCGCTGTCGGGAGTAAGGGTGAGTGCGATGTCAAGAGTGGTGGTGAGAGTAGTGAGAGTGACAAGGAGCGTGAGTTGGTTGTGACAGGTGAGCGAGGATGTACACCTGGAATGGAAGGATGCACACCTGGAATGGAAGGATGCACACCTGGAATGGTAGAGCGTGAGTGGGAATGCACGCTGGAATTGGTAGTGAGGCACGTGGTTGGGTGTGCGAGTGAGAGCACACCTGTGATTGTCACAGAGGAGGTGACCGAGGAGGGGGCGCGAAGAGGTGTGTTGGTGAGGTGTGCGAGCGACGAATGTGTGCCAAGGTGTTCGGTGGTCAGGTGTGTGACCAAGTCGGTGAGCGGAATGAGTGTACCGAGGTGTGTAAGAAAAGGTACGACGAGGAGCATGGAAACGGCTGCATGTATGAGCAAGAAAGGGGTAGCGTATGCGTGTAAGAATCCAGGTGAAGCATCGACGGTAACCAGGTTAGAGGTTAGAACGACTTATAGCCGAATCGGGCCCTCGGTGCGCGTCGGGCAGCTTCGCGTGCCGCGAGGACCAGCGGGGATCCGAACCACGGCGGTTTCGAAAGAACCGCCGTACGCGATCCACGCTGTGCCTCGCTTGGAATGGCCGCGTCCGGGCTCCACTAGGCGGAGCGGGCAGCCCGATAGGAAGGGTCGTCATGGCGACCACTTTCTATTGAGACGTGCCGGCAGGTTGAGATCGGGACATTGGATGGCTCCACGCCGAGGTGGTGCGTGGGATCTCGGCCCGGGTAAGCCCCCGTCCCTGCACCGAGTGCCGGACGCATCCAGCCGCCGGCACAAAAGAACCCGCGTTCATGGCTCGGCTGTACGAAGCCGAGCTTTAGAAGGGAATTGGCGCACCGAGAGGATGTAATAAGTAGACGGGTGATGAGGTTAGTGTTTTGAACCCGAAATTAGAAAAAGGCGAAATTTGATGATTGGTACGGTGATTGGCAGAATTTTTGATTGGTTGGATTTAGGTGTGCGAAATTGATAGTGAGAGACCCCCGATTTGGTGGGATGGCAAATCCACCATCCCTCACAGACAGGTGGGGGCAAATGCGCTATAGCTTATGGGGTGTATGGCAGTGAAAACTAGCCCGGGTGGGTTAGGATATTGATAGGGATCTAGCGAAGATGACATTAGGTAACGTTAAGGTTAGTTAGTGACTGATACCTGTAGTGGGGACGCAGGTAGTTTAGTGTGGATGATAATGACGTGGGAGCGCAATAGTTTAAGGGACGACTGGGAAGCGCAAGTTCAGAGGGGAGTAGTTAGATGAGATGATGCCGTGTGTGTGAGGATTGAACAGGTGTGATTGCACAGGTGTGCAACTGAACAGGTGTGTGGAGCAGTGTATGAGGGAGTAGTGGTGATGTGTGTTGTGTTGACCAACTGGTCCAGGAAGAAAGGAGGGTGCAGGTGGCACCAGGTGTGAGGGCACAGGTGTGCAACAACAGGTGTATGTGGCTGTGTGGAATAAATGGTAGTGTGGAATATCTGGAGTATTGGAATGGATGGTCGTGGAGTGAGTATGGTGGAAATTGTGGAGTGGAGTGGATGGTGCGAAGGTGTGAATGGGGGAAGAGTGGACCCCCATCACGGATACCCGGGGCGGGTAGTGTAAGTGTTAGGTAGAGGGTACAGGTAAATTGTGGTTGGATATTGGCATCTGTGGTGCGAGTGAAAGAATGGTCTTTGGATGGGTGCATTAGTGTTGTGGAAATGGCTGGGCGTGTAGCCTGTTAGTGTGTGTAGTTGGTTTGGGCACTCCACCACTGTGAGGATGTCGGCCAGGTGAGGCCGCAGGTGGGCTCTGGGAGCCGGTAGTTGTGGATGGGGCCTGAGGATCCGGAGGACGGACCCGGGTAGCCCAGTGCCAGAGGGCACCAAGGGGTGACAGAGCCAGGAGAGGGCCTTCCCCAGTTAGTTAGGTTAGGGTGAGGAGCTAGGTAAGCTCGGGTGACAACTGCAGTGGTGGAGGTGTGCAGGTGGGTAGACCTGCTGGGAGAGCTACACGTCGCGGCCCAGAAATTGTGCGAGGGCACCGGGAGATGAATCGGGGGAGTGAGACCCCAAATTGAGAAGCACCACAGTTTGGTCAATGGGAATTGGTTTTTAGAACCCATAGTGTAAGTGGCCAATGGATTGGCAGGGAAAGACCCCGGGTAAGGTAAAGTTGTTAAAGTCATTTAGAAAGTAGTTAGGACGAAGTCTCCTCGCACCATCTGCATCCACTCACCTGAGGTGACAGGTACTCCGCACCATGCCATGTTTAATTATTTTTTTTACTGTGCAGATGTTTGGAATGTGAGACGCATCATGACATGGGTGTGACATTGTGCTTTGATGGTCCATCTCTGCCTCCTTATGAGGATTGATGATGAATTTGGTGATGGCAAATTTTGAAGTAGAGGGATTGTGGAGACGAATTTGGTATAGGGGAAATATGGGGAAGACGTGACAGTAGTGACAAATTTGTAAATGTGTAGATTTTTGTACATATGGGGTAAGGGCAAGGGTAGGGTAGGTGACAGGGGGGTGACGTACGGTAGGGACGAGCTTTCTCACTTCGCCCTCCGTACGCATTTCACCTTGCATTGCCTTATTGATGTGTACCCTTGTAACCTTACCCCTCGCTCAATTGTCTTTCCCCTTTTGTCTCCCACATGACCTGTGCGCCATTGGGTGCCGAGGGGAGCGTGCGTGGGTCGGCCATTGTGCGCCTGAAATTCCCAGAACCAGCTGTCTGCATCGATGCACCACATTATGGACCACATGCCTGTGGCCGAGCACCACTTATGGACCCCATGGGTTGGGGCATGGCCCCTCTGCTGGAACCGGCCATGAGGGCCCGAAATCTTGCTGGCGGACCTTGGCCACAGGGCACCGATGCCCCACAGGTGAACCACACTAGTCGGCCCTGTGGGCCATAAATAAAATAAATAAAAAGGACACATTGGGTGCATTCTTTTATTGCAAATAGGCCGCCAGCAAGGGAAGATGACAACACCAGGAAAATAATAATAACCAGCAGAGGGAGCAGAAGAGCAAGAGATCACCTGCAGGGTTAGGGGTTGTTTGGTTATTTTTATTCATGAACAGTGATGACTGTGCACCGATTGGTGCTTGGGTGCGTTTTTGGGTGCTTTCATGGTGCGTCGATGCAGAGCAGACTGTCTCCCCCCCCAGAAAGAACAATTACAGGTCCTGGGTTAGTCTTGTAAATAAAAGTAGCGTCAAGTGTAAATAATGCTTCCCACCGTCAGTGTGTAGTTTGAAGACCATTCCGCAATTCGGTTAACTGTGGGCGTAAGTCTGTTAGGCAGGGTGCAATGGAGCAGCGGGACACATTTATTTATGTTTTAAAACTGTCGCACTCAGGGTCAGGTTAAAAGTAGAGGGAACTACACCTACGTGTCACACTAAAAGTAAAAGTTGTAGGCCCGGGACGTGCCTAAGAGGAGGAGGGTGCAGTGTTGCGGAGATGAGGACTGTATATTTTTTGATTGTGTGCTGTACTATTATTATTATTGTTTATTCTGCGCCCCCCCTTCCTCCGGAGCTGTGTAAAGGTGAAAGGGCATCCCATAATTAGTCCACAAGCATACACGTCAGCCAAATAATAGAATACCTCTGTTTGATAGTTATCTCTTATTATGTGTTTTTAGAGTAAGGCTGTGTCTCCCATTAATTGAAATACTCCATTGCACCAGTGAAAGAGATAGATTCCCTTCATTCCCACTCCCAACACTTCCATTCCCCCCTTTCCGTCAATTGCAATTCGCATTGCCAACTGCATGTTGGGCGGTTTTCCCTTCATCCACCATTGACCACGAGGCAGGGTTGGGGGAGAAAGGCGGGTCCCCACCTCGTCAGAGAGGGGAGGAGTGATCCAGCCCCACTCGACCAACCATGAACAAGGGGTTTGGCTTGAGAGGGCGGGGAGAGAACGTTTGGGGGAGGTTCGCAAAGGTTGAGGGGCGGGGCCTATATAACCCACGGCGGGGGTGTTCCCGGATGAGATGCACTTTGAGTTGAGACAAGGAGGGACGAAAAAGAGCTGGGTCATCATAGCAACAGCGCGTAAGGAGGAGAGAACCCGTCACGCCAGACCCCCCCACCAGCGCATCGGCTCCACCAAGCAGCTCCGACCCATGATCCCGTGCACACGACAGGCCCGGTGGCATCAGCGGCCGTCGAGGTCCAGCCCGACGTCCCGTGCGGGATCAAGCTCCAGCCAGCTCCGTGCCGTTTCCCCCCTCCAGCCACACACCTCCTGCCAGCAATCCACTCTGCAATTCCCCGCGTGAGTCAGTGTCTTTGTTTGTTCTGTCCTGGGAATAAGTTAAGTCTGTATAACTTTAAGCTAGTATTTGCACTGTGTCACCTGCGTCTTATGTGTTGTAAATAAACCTTGATTGCTCCTTTTTGCTTGTGTAAATAATAAATCCCATTACTCGTCTGTACGTCTTCCCGTTTTATTCCTTTTCCTCTTTGCATTGCGTCGTTTTCGTCTTTTCCCCTCATTGAGCAGCTGCGGTGCGATCCGGCCAATGTTTGGGTGGAATCGGGTGAGTCGGGGATCCTGTAACGGTCGCGGCAATACCACCGCTCGGTAAATAACATCTTAATCCGCGATCAGTAACAATATATATATATATATATATATATATATATATATATATATATATATATATATATATATATATATACTACTCAAAAGAAAATATTTGTGCATATATATATAAGCTAACGAGCTAAAATGGTGACGACTCATGACAAAATAATTCTTTGATGGCTCAATAACAGAAAACACAAAACAAGAACTTTTGATTAGACACTAGTTTATTACCCTGATGAAAAAGAGTCATGCACCCTCCAAAATGATGTTCACACAAGTCGCAGAAGCTTCAGTAACTGGTGTAGCCACCGTTAGCATTCACACATTCTTGACAACGTTGGCGCATGCTGTTCATCAGGCGTTGGAAATAACGTTGAGGCTTCGCTTGCCATTCTGCGACTAATCACTGAGCCAGTTGCCGGAGGTTGACGGCAGGGACGTGATGTGATCGAACTCGCCGCCCTCGTTCATCCCACGCATGCTCAATGGGTGACAAGTCGGGTGAATATGCAGGCCAATCCATGTGCTGAACGTTCTGCTGCTGCAGGAAGTCGGTCACCACCCTGGCACGATGAGGTCTTGCATTGTCGTCCTGGAACCAAGCTCCTCGTCCAATCCGTTGCAGAAGTGGATTTACCAGAGGTTGAACAATCTCGTTGAGATAACGCTGACCAGTCAAATTTCCATTGACGCCGTACAGAGGGGTTCTGTGGTTCATGGATATCCCGCCCACACGGCCACACCATCACACTTCCTCCTCCAAATGGTAGATGTTGAGCAACGTTGAGATCAGCAAATCTCTCTCCTTGACGATGATAAACACGAGCCCGGCCATCATTGAACTGGAGCGAGAAGCGTGACTCATCTGTGAACATTGTCTCTGCCCACTAACCACGGTTCCACCAGATATGACGTCTGCACCAATCTCGGCGAGCCCTTCTGTGACGGTCAAGTAGCGGTGGTCGGACTGCAGGACGCTGGCATCGCAAACCACGGTCTCGCAGACGATTCCTAATGGTCTGGTCGGTCACGTTGGTGCCTCTGGCAGCTCTGAGTTTATCCCTAAGATGCCATGCGGTCACAAAGCGCTGTCGCAACGCCGTTATCAGGAAGCGGTCTTCTCGTGCTGTTGTTGATCGGGGTCTTGCAGAACGGGGGCGATTCTGAACAGCATTAGTTGTCCTGAACCTCTGCCAGAGTCTGCCGATAACGCCTTGGCTTACATTTAGACGCTGAGCCACAGTTCTCTGAGTTTGTCCATCTTGTACCCAGCCAATGGCCTTTCACCTGTCTTGGATGCTGAGTTGTCGAACCATCTTCAAATTTCAAGTGATGATGAATGGAAAATGCTCAGCCATTTTATTGCCAAAATTGGCATGCATGGAATGACACTCATGCAAAACAAGTGCAAATGGTGCATGAGGTGTCACAATGGGTGTTTCGAGGGAGTTTGTCAGTTTAGTCTGACTAAGTTCGTGCTTCAAATCCATGAAAAGGAAATCTGGGTTACCTTAAAAAGTTTCAAAAGATAAGTGCAATGATTGCATGTCCCATAATAACGTGATGTCTATTGTGCAATGATTGCATGTCCCATAATAACGTGATGTCTATAGTCCAAATGACAACCCAAAGGGGAATATTCTAACCCAATCTGGCTTAAAAAGACATCCTGACAAAAATGATCAAAAAATTTCCTTTGACCCTTAAATTATTTTGAGTAGTGTATAAAATTTATATATATATATATATACATATATATATATATATATATATATATATATATATATATATATATATATATATATATATATATATATGTACATATGTATAAACGCATCCTTAATAATATAATTAATCCTTTTTATAAAAGATTTTATAAACGATAGCGTGGTATGGTTAAGATTCATCAAAGAACTGAACTATTTATATCTCATTAACAATACATCGGAGTTTGTTGTCATTACAATGCATTTTATTAATTAAGAGGACGAGGGACAGGTTTCAATTGGAATGCTCGCGATAATTCGCTTACTTAGAAGTTTTATACTTCTACACTTGGCACTGAGGTGCTTGCCAATGGGGGGTGGGTGCTGATATTAGTACTAGTCACAACTTTCAATGACTAAATAATGATCCGTATATTACCAAGATATCGTTATCTAAATGGTGTAATGGGGGTGAGGTTGTAGTGTTATAAAGGGGTCGATGGGGGTCTAATGTAATTAATGCAACTACTCACATTCTGTGCAGACAAACAGACCCAAATCAGATACACTCTCTTCTGTCGAGAAGAAAAAGTATTCCTCACAAAAAAAGATAACGCAATCAGCGAAGATATTTGAGGATTTTCACTTTTTTCCAGAGATTTCAAAGAGAATAAGGAAGAACTTAAAATAAAAAAATACAAACAATCCGGTTATATGCACCTTTATTTTTTTTGCAGCGATTCAAAGAGAATAAAGATCAACTCGTAATAAAAAATATCAAAGCAAATAATACAGTTGAATACACAAAAATCGTCACAATGCCACTCAAAAATTCAAAATAAAAACAAAACAATTCACCACCTGCACAAGGTTTGTACAACACCTGCACATTCATCACCTGCACAAGATGTAACCGCAGCAACCCTTGCAAGAGGGTTGACTACTCTTTAGAAACTCATCAATTGGCTTCTCAACATAATGTTTTGCATATTTAATGTGGAGAAATGTGCAAAACCCTGAAAATGGATAACGTGCAAGAACTCTCACTGGTGATAAATGTTTTTGTGCGTAAATAAACCCGATCGCTGACGAAAAACTTTGAACAAAGAACACTTTGTTTGTTTTGGTGAACAAGTTGTTGATCTCCGATTGTGGCCAGTTCATAAATACACAGCGATACAGCAATACCGGTGCTGCACATTGGTTTATAGTTTTGATTTTTTTCATTGGAGAGAGCGATGACTTCAGAATTAGTCTAACACTCCATAGGTACTCTTGGCTTTTCCCGTTGGTTGTTATCTCCATATGCATGTCATGGATTCCCTAATCCCTTCGGTTCTGGAATAAGCACCTCAACTCAGACACTGTACAAGAGATGTATTGAGGGATAAGGATAACATGCATGGTAGACATATGGGCGCACAAGCTAGTAGCACCTTTTGGTCCTCACACAGCCAGCAGCCAACAACATCTCAAGGAATCACAATTTGTATTCTGCTTCATATACTTTTCTTCAAAGGACAAGGAACTCAAAACATTTCCCTAGTTTCACAGATTGTAGCAAGGATTAAAGGCTCGGCAGGCGGGGAGCTGCTCATAAGAAAAGAATGTTCTCTCGCCGATCTCTCGCCGAGATAAGAAAAGAATGTTGATGCAAGGTCAAACAAAGATTTTGTCAACAGCTTCCCAAAATCAGACAGTCAGACACGAGGGAGGCAAATGGGTCATATTGCCCCTAATTGGAGAGAGCAATATCTCAATATCTCAACAGGAAACAATATCTCACCATTCTCAAGACCGAACTCTCTTATCTGTCTCCCTCTTCCAAATCCTGGTGGCATCTGGTCAAATCTGTTTCTGGTGTTTGTTCCCCCTCCATCCCCTCCCTCCCCTCAAATGGCTTAACGGCTGACTCCGCACGTGAAAAAGCTGAATGCCTCAACTCTGTGTTTGCCTCTAAATCTTGTGTCCCAAACCCATCCCTCTCTGTACCCACCGTACCCAGTCGTACCCAGCTGCTCCTGGACTCTGTGTCCTTTCATCCTGACAAGGTGGAAAGTTTCTGTCAACCCTCGACTCTGAATCTGCAACTGGTCCTGACGGCATCAGCCCACGGGTCCTAAAATCATGTTCTTCTGCTCTTTCACTCCCTCTTTCTGTTCTCTTCACCCTCTCTTTTGCTCAAGGTCATCTGCCATCTGCTTAGAAATCAGCCAACATCACCGGTTTACACAAAAAAGGTGCAAAAACAGATCCCAGCAACTACAGACCAATCAGCCTTCTCCCAATTATCAGCAAAGTCATGGAATCCATCATTGCTTCAGATATTAAATATTTCCTCTTCTCCAATGGCTTGATCTCTGATCATCAATTTGGTTGCAGACCTGGTCACTCTACTCTGGACATGCTGCTTCTGCTTTCTCAACAATGGATGGAGGTCCTCAACGCCAAACAGGAAATTAGAGCTGTTCTCCTTGACATTTCACGTGCCTTCGATACGGTCTGGCACCCTGCTCTGCTCACCAAACTCTCCTCCTTTGGTATCCATGGAAATCTCCACGCATGGCTGGCGGACTTCCTCTCTGGTCGGAGTCAACATGTGGCCCTGAATGGGTTTCTCTCATCTCCTCTTCCTGTTCAGGCTGGAGTTCCCCAAGGTAGTGTTCTGGGCCCTGTGCTTTTTCTGGTCTTCATCAATGATCTCTCTGACTCTCTTGAAAATCCTCTCTATCTCTTTGCTGACGACTCTACTCTCTGTCGCTCCATTCCTCATCCCTCAGATCGGCAGTCTGCAGCCTCCTCACTCTCTGCAGACCTGGACAAAATCACAGACTGGTCAAACAAGTGGAACATGTCTTTCAATCCTGACAAATCTCACACTCTTACAATGTCTCTCCGAAAGGACCGACTGGACAACCCTCCCATCTACTTTCTCAACAATCCTCTCCAAGAAGTTCTGTCGCTCAAGCTTTTGGGTCTCACTATCTGCCATGATCTTTCTTGTGAAAACCACATTTCCAAGCTGGCCTCCAAAGCCAGTCGCCGACTGGGCATCCTCCGTCGTGTGAAGTCCTTCCTTGGCACACCTGAGCTCCTTACCACATACAAGGCTTTCATCCGCAGCTCAATGGAATACTGTTCCCCCCTCTGGGCTGGTGCTCCTGCCTCACACCTTGCTCGGCTTCACGCTGTTGAGGCCAAAGCTTTCAGAATCATTGGAATCTCCTGCGATGTAGTCAACACCGAGGGCCTTTCACTCACTCACCGCAGGCAGGTTGGTGGTCTTTCTGTCTTCTACCGACTCCTCTCCGGCCTTGCTCCCCCAGCTCTCTCTGTGCTCTGTCCCCCCAATATTCCTTCAGGTCGCACAAGATCTGCCTGCAACCCTCTTATGGTTAAACTGCCAAAGTCTAGGCTCTCTGCTCACCTTCACTCTTTCATTCCCCTTTTCTCCCGCCTCTGGAACAAACTCCCCCACTCCCTTCAATCCCACTCCTCCCTCCAGGTCTTTAAAACAGCTGTTCACCCCCATCGAAAACCTTGATCTTTTCTACCCCCGGTAATTCACCCCAGAGTCCTTGCAGTGTTCATATGTTTTATTCCTCTCCCACCTCCCCCCAAGTCCTCCCGATGTCCCTGCTCTCAAATGTTATGTTTGTGTCCTTCCCCCTCTTCCCCCTCTCTTTTGTGTCCTTCCCCCTCTCTCCCCATCTTGTCTGCCGCTCCCCTTGTTTTTTGTGTTTTGTGTGTCGGTTTGTCTTTTTGTGTGATTAATGTTAGCTCTTTCACGAGCCTCGATCGTGTATACAAAAAAAAAAATAATAAATTAGCCTGAGATTCGAATGAAATCCCTTACACATGTTTCAGAAGGTGCAACCCAGGTCTCAAAGGTCTCAAAATCAACACAGACACATTCACATTGGGGACAAATCATACAAGTGTCCTGTGTGTTCTGAAGATTTTCGTCATTCATCAAACTTAAATAGACACAAACTAATTCACACGGGAGAGAAGCCATACAAGTGTGCTGTGTGTTCTGAATATTTTCGTCATTCATCAAGCTTAAAGATACACAAACTAATTCACACGGGAGAGAAGCCATACAAGTGTGCTGTGTGTTCTAAGGTTTTTAGTCATCTAGTAGCCTTAAATCAACACAGACACATTCACATTGGGGACAAATCATACAAGTGTGCTGTGTGTTCTGAAGATTTTCGTCATTCATCAAGCTTAAATAGCCACAAACTAATTCACACGGGGGAGCAGCCATACAAGTGTGCTGTGTGTTCGTTGCTGCCTCATACAATTAGTTTGTGTCTATTTAAGCTTGATGAAAGACGAAAATCTTCAGAGCACACAGAACATGTGTATGATTTGTACCCAATGTGAACGTGTCTGTGTTTATTTAAGGCTACTGGACGACTAAAAACCTTAGAACACACGGAACACTTGTATGGCTTCTCTCCCAGGTGAATTAGTTTGTGTATATTTAAATTTGATAACTGATTAAAAACTTTCGAACACACAGCACACTTGTATGGCTTCTCCCCTGTGTGAATTCGTTTATGTATATTTAAATTTGATAACTGATTAAAAACCTTTGAACACACATAACACTTGTACAACTTCCCCCGTTGGTTGTTATCTTCATTCGTGGGTTTCAGCAGGTGCAACGCAGTCCTCCCACAACTTGATGTGTCCATCTCCATTTGATCCTTTTGACTTGCTGCTGATAACCACAAAATCCTTACAACGCTTGTGCTGATTCCTCACAAATTTTGTCTCAATGTGGACGAGTGTGCAAAATCCTCAGGAAACAATGAGCTTGTGTTCAACTTCTTCCCAGTTTGTCCTTTGTGATGTTGAAATAAAGCTGAGTAAGAAAAAAAGGAAAAACAGCAGAGAGAGCAGCAGACTGCCGCCACGTTTTCCTCTTCTGTAGCCCCCTCGACGCCTATGGCCTGCCTTCTCTACGGCTATGGTCCGACCATCCAAATCCTTCCCATTCAAATCCTTTTCTGCTTCTTTGGCGTCCTTTGTGTTTTCAAACGTGACAAAGCCAAACCCTCTTGACTTTTGCGTTTCCCTGTCTGTTATCAGCCACACTTCCAAAAGCGGTCCATATTTGCCGAAGACAGAGGTCAGAACCTCTTCCCTTGTTTTGAAGTTCAGTCCACCTACAAAGAGCTTGCCAATATTGCCTCCATCCCTGACTGGTGTGGTGTTATTTTCCATACTGGGCTTTTTAACAACCATCAGGTTACCAGAAACTTGACCACCGGCCAAATCATTCCAGATAACAAAAGATACTCCCTCTACAGGAAGAGTGGCTTGTAAACCTACGGTGACCGGTCCTGACACCAAATCAGACTCTAAATGGATGACATGAAGTGGAGCTCTAACACAGACACCATTCCCCTGTAAACGAACCCCACCACCAGTTGCCGTCTTCTCTGACAATGGCAAAATGCCTTCAAGCATTGAAGATTGATGTGCTCCTGTGTCCCTCAATACCCTAACAGATGTCTGGTTAGTCGAGTCTCCATCCAGTGACACAAACCCCTCTGAAATAAATGGTTGGTAACCCTTTTGAGGGCGATTTCTCACATTTGCCATTGCATTCGGAGTTGTACTGGTCGGACTCTGCTCCTGATTTTCCCTTTCCAGAGCATAACATTGGGACCTCACATGTCCAGGTTTCTTGCAAAACGCGCAAGTAGGCCCGGAGGAGAAACGCCTTGTTTGTCTCGAGCCCCCCAGAGGATAAGTCCGTCTTGGAACTCTAGACCTCTGATCCCTAAGAGTCGCGGTATCAGATCTGCCCTCATAGTCATCTCTAGGCCGCCCCCATGAATCTTCGTTCTCCGCACCGGATCATAACTCTCCGGGCGAACTCTAAGCGGGAAGTTAGGTTTATGGAACCCCATCCTGTGCATTAAGGCATAGTCATCTGCCATGGTTGCTGCCTCATACAACTTTGGTACTTTCCTTTCCTCCAGATGTATTTTAATGTCCTCGTGGACACACTGTTGGAATTCCTCCACCAGGATTAATTGTCGCAATAGTTCGAAGTCTTTCCCAACCCCTTTTGAATCACACCACCGATCAAACATGGTTTCTTTCATTCTGGCAAACTCCACATGGGTCTCACTCTCCCTTTCCTGGCTCTGCAATTGCATCTCCATTTTCCGGAGCTCCACATTTTCTTGTTCCATGGGTAACCAATCCAAGGCTACCTCTTCCCATGTTCCCTGTCCCAGCAGAGATTCTATCACCAATCTCTGCATCTCTGCTTTCTTCATATATGCTCGGACCTCCAAGCTAAAATGTTTCGCCAATACCAAGAGTTCCGATTTTTTTAATGCTTGGAACTGTGCCTCACTAGGGGACGCCGGAAACTTTCCTGCGTCAAACACCATGGTGACTATCTGTTAACACCTGTTAACCTTCACACAAAAATTTTCCATTTTTTGGAAAAAATTGGGAATGTTGGAAAAATTTCCAAATTTGGGAATTCTGGGAATGTTAGGGAATTCTTTCCCAGACGAAATTTAGGGAATTTATAACACAGTACAAGATTTAGGGAATTTAATCAGCAAAGCCGAGCGCCCAATTTCTCCACAGTACGAGCCCCTAATTTCAATCTGGGTCAATCCCGAACGAATCTTATTAGGGAATTTTTAATCCCGGACGAGCCCCCAATTTCTGTTACGTGTTCCTCCCCGACCTCCTGGTCTCGGTATACCTCCGAAACCTGAGAGGAGCCACGGCAGAAAAATATGTTATTCCGTGTTAGAAATCAACCGTGAAACCACACCAATGATTTTAAACTAACAAATGTTGTATTAAAAACCACACACAAGAATAACGGTACAACCAATAGCAATCCAGAGTGCACTCTATATATCTTAGGATGGTACCATCAACTAAAGTCAGATAACTCACTGCGCTCCACGTGAGTGAAAAAGGACACTCCTCAATGTCTCTATAACCTTCTCCAAGGCAAAGTTGTTCGCTCCAGCGATCGCGAGACCGATGTTCAGTCAAAACCAGAATCCCGCTATCCAGATGGCAATGGCAGTCACACAGCCGAAACTGTAAAAAGGCGCCCTCCAGAGGAGCACGTTCACAGCTCAATCAGTAAACCACAACGTAATTGGAGATGACCCGGTCGCGCACACACATCCCCGACAAACGATAGGATGTTGAGAAGAGCTGATGCGTAGCAAAACCTTTGTCGGTGAAAGAAGCATGAGGTTCAAAATGGCCGACGGCTCTTACTTGAGTCAATGCATCCAGGCAAGGATTCGTCGGAATCTCAGCCTAAACCTGACTAAGCAGATTTCTCAATCCCAGCGATAATACCTATCACAGGATGTCCTTTCAAGGAACTCAAAATTCCCTCGCGACCTTCGTTAGACAACGCTCACGACGGAGCTCGACGTCACGCATCTTGTCTGACTTTTCTCACCACGCCTCTTCTTCTTCTCCCCCGTCGTCTTCTGGTTCGGTTTCCTGTATCATTTAAAGTTAACCTTTTTAACTTTTGATAACTGTTCATGAATACTAAACCTTTTGAAGATAATAATAGTACATAATATCAGGAATATTTCAGGTGGGTGAAAACCACAACAACAGAAGTGACGAATCCGTAACATGGGTCACAAAAGTAAAAAACTGGACAGATTTTGGAGGCTTGGCCCCTGTCTATAATGTGACAAACTTGGCCTTTAATTGTGGGGAATGTCAAGGATTGTTTTCCAAACCTCTGTTGCTGACGTTGAAACACTTTGTGCAAGGATAACCAATTGCATCAGCAGTGTGACGAGGGATATGTTGGCAAACATGTGGCTTGAAGGGGATTATTGCTTTGATGTGCTACATGCCTCTTATGGTGCACAGGTTGAGGTGTACTGAAGAATACAAGAAACTTTATGAATGATGTAGTGGTGTTTCGTATGCAGCTTGTGGCTGCTGATTGCATCATTTTCTTGAAGTGCAGCATCGCCACTGATGTAGGTGCAACTGACATTTCCATGTTACTAGTAAGCCGGTACTCATTTTTCCGACCATGGGGAACGTGAAATTGACCTTGCAATCCCGCTTGTAGAAGACTGTCTGGCATCTCCTTTGAGAGATGAACCGTTTCCTTGATTACTTGAGCACAACAACCTGGAGGTATGGGACCAATGCAGTTACCTGCACAGTGAGATGCAGATATCCACGGAGCTCCCGTGCAAGTTGCAGCACTCGATGTGCTTCTCCGCGACCGTTTTGACTGACGTAGGTTTGTTCAAGAGCAAGGTCTCTGAGTTGGAGCTCAAGCATGAAGATCTAGCGATGGCAAATAGAGACCTTAAGGAGATCTGCATAATGCTAGACGACGAGCTCACCGAAGTGCGATGAAGGTGCAGCAACAACAGAAACCAGAAGGGTCTGATCAATGTGTTCGGTGTGGAAGGACTGACGGACAATGTTGACACGTCCAGCTGAAGGGTCAACTTCGGATTAGATCGGTCATCATCCGATGATGCGAACACAAAAGCCCCGATAACCCACTGGGTCGTGCCCAGGCTCAGACAACAGTGTGCTCCACTCCTTGCCCGAACCTCCTCACAGAATCATAGGTTTGTCCAGCAAACACGGGCCCAGCTACAGATAGCCTTAACAACCCGGGGCAATTGCCAGTCGATCGACAATGGCTTCCTGAGAACCGTGAGCCGACCGAGGATGGCTCCACTCCTACACGGGAGGACCAAAAGCCGGAGTAGCCGAGTGATCTAAAATGTGATTTGGTTACCTTTTTATTTCGTCTAGTCCTGATTTAGTTACCTTTTTGTTGTGTAATCCTGATTTCGTTATGTTTTTATTGTCTAATCCTGATTTAGTTACCTTTTTATTGTCTAATCCTGATTTAGTTACCTTTATATTGTCTAATCCTGATTCAGTTACTTTTTATGATATCATCCTGATTTAGTTACCTTTTTATTGTCTAATCCTGATTTAGTTACTTTTTTATTATCTCATCCTGATTCTGTTACCTTTTATTGTCTAATCCTGATTTAGTTACCTTTTATTGTCTAATCCTGATTTAGTTACCTTTTATTTTATCTAAGTCCTGCTTTAGTTACCTTTTTATTGTCTAATCCTGATTTATATATCCCACTGGGTATCGTTGAAACAACAACCCTCAACCTAGTCTCTTGATACCTTTGATTGGATGCAGTCAAATCACCCTGGAGTGTAATATCAAACCAGTTTTATAATCATATTTTCAAATCGACGTTTTCCAAACATAATGATGTTTCTCAGCGACGATGACAATTGGAATTGTCTATGGATGATTGCGCAAGAATGGAGTTTTTTGTCAGATAGGGAGCAAATTGTTTTGTCAGTGGCGTATGTAATGAGAATCGGACTCTATTATCACATTGTTTATAATCTCATCACTCTCAAGGGTAAGCAATAATAATAATAAGCAAGGAAGCAATTGTGCCTGGTTGAATAAACATATTACTGAACAAGTAGCGATACATTCAAAGTACAAAACCCAATGGCAAATAAATAAATTCCATATCCTCCAGCAGGCGATATCGCGGGGCTCATTCGGCGCACATGGAGACGGAATTGGGAGGGAAAGAGGTACAATAATTATTGATTGATTAATTGCATAATTAAAAAATAATAATAATACTCATAAAATAATAAATTTCGGTATCAATTGGCTAATAGCATACCTAAACTACCACTGTTTCATCCGAATCTGTAAGTTTTTGAAAATTAAATAATGAATTAAAAACAAAATAATTTATGAATTGATTAATCAATAAATCAAAAATATCCTTTACAGCCAAATCACTTGGTCATTGTCATGTCCAAATATCAGCTTCCTAACTCAAAAGGTGCCTGAAATATTGCCCAGAAGAGAAAGAAAATAAATAATAAATTCATAAATCGATCAAAATGAAGTAATTAATCAATTAAGTGATCAATCAAAAAAAATAATAATAAAATTTTTCCCAAAGTACGTGTTCACTATTGTAGCCAAATTTTAACTTCCTAGCTCAAAGGATGGCTGAGATTTCGCATGGACAAACAAACAAGTAAGAAAGAAAACAAACGGAGTGAAAAGTGAATACTCCCTTTTGTGCAGCTACTGGAGATGGAACAGCAAGGGGCGGAATACAATAAGTTGTTGTGCGTCACACACCAGTTGTGTGTTACCTTCTTAATGCGGCAATCATGTATTTGTGACGCCGTCAATGGTACATAGTGACCTCTACTGGTGGAAGGCAGTTGGGTGGTGCTTCATGAACCCACTGTACCATGATCTCGGGAAACTGGATCATTGGTCTAGTAGATTTGAACCTTTGAGCTTTTTTTGCCAAAATTCAAGAAACGCATCTGAATTATTCATGGTTGTGGAATTGAACACGAATCTTAATGTAGTTGCTGCTATTCGGTTGCAGTCAGATGCACAAGCAAAAGTTTTAGGTCTTTTGTCCTAGCTGTGAACAATCAAACAAAGTCAATACCATGGCCCAAAACACGAATAAAGGTGACGACTCCTTTTAAAACTGATCCTGTCGGGAACGACTTTTTTGTATCAAAAGTATTCTTTAATTAATACTTTAATAAGTACACAACTGTTATATATCGTGGGTCGGTGTAATGCAATGGCTAGAACGTGTTTCAAACTCAGGCCAAGTCATACCAATGACTTTAAAATGGTCTGCTGATTCCTTGCTTGATGCTCAGCACTTAAAAAGGATGAGGCACGTACAAACAACTTCCTAGCTCAAAGGATGGCTGAGATTTCGCATGGACAAACAAACAAGTAAGAAAGAAAACAAACGGAGTGAAAAGTGAATACTCCCTTTTGTGCAGCTACTGGAGATGGAACAGCAAGGGGCGGAATACAATAAGGTTGACATAGGTTTGATTGACAGGTTGACAACCATTGTGTAGGTTTGATTGGACTAATTGCCTTCTTCTTTGTTTAAGTCCCTTGTAAGGAAACTCGTATTTTTATATTTAAAAGGATTTTTTTAATTTTTCATCAAGACTGTCATCAAAAACTGATACACATGTGCTGAGATTAAATTAAACGTCTCAATTATCCAAAGTACTGGAGGGGGGAGGGGGATGTCCAAGGGATGGCAGACACATTGATGAGTCATCCTCCTTGTGAAACACAGGATGACCGGGTTGTCAGGTCATAGTTGGATCAGGATTTGAACCCCGGCGAGACAGCTAAAGGTGAGTGTGCATAACTCTAGGCCATCGCAGCAGCCCAATACACCACTCAACTCAACACACCACTTTATTATGCCATACACTTGCAACAAACCATCCTCGGGTTGATCACCAAGTGTGAGTCGTCGTTGGAGAAATCAAGCGCCTCCATAACAGGCCTATACGCCATTTTGTCCTCGAAGAATAAGAGGCTGTCCGCATGGTGCATCTTGTCATGTCGCTGGGATTTACATATCAACCTCACCTTGTTGATTGCTGTTGGTTTACATACCGGCTCAACTCGCATATCAACCTCACCGTGTGGAACACCGTTGGTTGACATATCGGCTCAATTCCCATATCGACCTCTCACCTCGTAACTCCCCATCCACAGCCGTGCCGATACCTGCCTATTGATTTGCCGTTCTGCACGATTTCGACCTTCACCCAGTGTGGAGATTGTGCAAGGACATTGGGGAATGTTACATCCCACTCACGTTTGGCGTATTGTGAGTTCCTTGCTTTGAGGGCATTGGGGAATGATGGTACCATCATATGTATTGTTCATTTGATGCAAGTGACATTTTCATTATACTTTCTTTAATAGTGTTATTATTGTGTATGTGAGAGTTCTTAATACAATTACTTGTTTTGTTCACCAATTGCATTGGTGTGGTTTTACCATGGTTTCTTAGAACACTAAAAATAACAAATCTTTCTGCCGCGTTCCCGGTCCATACTCTGAGGTGCACCATAACCTGGGTTTGGGTTTCAGTTGAATATGACAAAGGCTATGGGAACACAGTCTGAAAAACCACAGCTGGTATGGATGGACAGACAGAAGGAGTGCAAACCTATTGTCCCCTCTGGTGAAACCGGTAGGGGACTAATAACCTGAGGTACATACATGAGGCAAAACATGTGTACGGCTTATGTGCATGTATAATACATTGTAGTTCTCTACCTGGCCTGACGTCTGTGCTGCTTCACAAAATGGTGGCCTGTCGGTGATAGCGAAGTGATAGGCCTATAGACTCAGCTTCATGCGAGAGATTCCAATGACCTTGAAAGCCTTTGTTTGCATGGCATCAAGCTCACCAAGATGTGAGGCAAGCGAGTAAGCCCTTGGGGGAGAGCATTACTCCATAAAGGTGTGGATGAAAGCTTTGCCGGTGAATAGGAGTTTAGGTGTGCCAAGGAAGGACTTCGCATGACAGTGGATGCCCAGTCGGCAGCTGGCTTTGGAGGCCAACTTTTTTAATGTGGCTTGCCTAAGAGAGATCATGTCTGAGAGTGAGACCCAAGAGTTTGAATGACTGAATCCCTTTGAGGAAGTGGGTTGAGAAAGTAGATTGGAGGGTTTGTGGAATGGTCCTTTAGGACAGAGAGAGTGTGTATGGGACTTATCAGGATTGAAAGACAGGTTCCAGGTATTGACCAGTTTGTGATTTTGTCAAGGTCTGAGGATCGGGAGGGAAGAGGTTGCGGCCTGTCTGTCAGAAGGTTGAGGGATGTCACGACAGAATTGTTTTATTTGAGATTATTTAAAACTAAACCCTACATGTCAATTATGTATTTTGTCTGACGATAAGTCTTTTCCCTGGAACCTAACATCACCCCCCCCCCCCCCCCATTTCTATTCATTATTATGGGCAAATTGTGTTTCATTAAAGTCGTTTCAGTCAAAGTCGCACTTTCCAAGAATGTAACTACAACGTCAAGCAAAGACCATACATCCATACACATCGTCCATACACAATTTGGCTATCGAAATATCTATAAAGCTCAGTTGACTTTTTGCAGCACCAAATAACAGTGAAACGGACTTGATTAAAAGGGTGAAAATTCTACAGATGCTGCTATAAATAACTACCTCTGTCGGATTGAATTTTTGAAAGAGAATAGACGTCTGGATCAATTTTTGAATTAAATTTAAATCCCGATTTATCTTCTATCTTCTTCTATCTATCTATCGATTGTTACGGATTCGTCACTTCCGTTGTGGTGGTTTTCATCCACTGTAAATATTTCTGAATCCATGTACTATTATTGTTTTCCAAAAGGTTTATTGTCCATGAACTGTTTTCCAAAGGTAAAAATGTTAATGTTAAAAGAAACAGGAAACCGGATCGGGAACCGGATGAGGAAGAGGAAGAAGAAGCAGGAAAAAGAGGGCGGAGTGAGTGAGTCGGACAAGAAAGCCGAGTCGCTCCGAGTTCTGAAGCAAACGTTGGTGAGCAAGAGTCACTAGCCAACTTTCGCGTTTCCGGGAAAGGGGTCCCTGCGACAGAGTTGTCATCGTTGTGACCAATCAACCTGCATGTCAAGTTTTTGGCGGTGGATTCCGAGGAGAATTATCGCCGGGCCGTTACGTCTCAAGAGCGGGTCGTCGGCCATTTTGACTCGCGCAGGACTTGTGCTTCACTCGCGGTTTCATCTCTTTTCGACCATTTTCACCGCATTCAGACGTCGATCTGGGGCGTGTGTGTGACGTGGCTTTTTGAAGGTTAATTCGTCCATACCCGAGGGTGTGATCTCTCAGTCGCCTGTAGGGCACCTTTGGGTTTCCCAGTCGCCTTGAGGGCGCCTTTGTATCGCTTCGGCTGTGTGAAGAGTCGCCTGTAGGGCGCCTTTGGGTTTCCCAGTCGCCTTGAGGGCGCCTTTGTACAGCTTCGGCTTTGTGACTGTACCTGCCATCCGCACGGGATTCTGGTCTCAATTGGACATCGTTCTGGCGATCACTGGAGCGAATCAACTTCGTCTTGAAGCCGGGAATAAGAGACATTGGGGAATGTTCTTGTTTCACTCACTTGGAGCACAGTGAGTTATATATTACAAAACTGATGGTACCATCAAAGGACATATTGATTGTACTTTTGAATACTATTGTTGTTGTACTGTTATTCTTGTGTGATCTTAATACAATATTTGTTTGTGAGTAACAATTGGGGTGGTTTCTCCGTTGATCTTTGACACACAGAATAACACATTTTTCTGCCGTGACTCCTCTCGGGGCTCTGCCCGACCAGGGGGTCGGGGAGGAGCACGTAACAGAAATTGGGGGCTCGTCCAATTGGCTCGGGGGCTCGAAATTGGGATCCTCATCCGGGATTAAATTCCCTGATAACATTCGTCCGGGATAGAATTCCCTAGCATTCCCAAAATTCCCAAACTTGGAATTTTTCTAACATTCCCAAAATTTTCAAAAAAATTGGAAATTTTTGTGTGAAGGTTAACAGGTGCTAACTGATAGTCACCATGGTGTTTGACGCAGAACAGTTTGCGGCATCCCCTAATGAGCCACAGTTCCAAGCGTTAAAAAAATCGGAACTCTTGATCTTGGCCAGACATTTTAACTTGGAGGTCCAAGTTAATATGAAGAAAGCAGAGATGCAGACATTGGTGGTAGAATCTCTGGTGGGACAGGGAACATGGACAGAGGTAGTCTTGGATTGGTTACCCGAGGAAAAAGAAAATGTGGAGCCCTGGAAAATGGAGATGCAACTGCAGAGCCAGGAAAGGTTAAAAGCAGAGGAAAGGAGAGCTGCAAGAGAACGTGAGGAGAGAAGAGCAGAGGAAAGGAGAGCTGAAAAAGAAAGAAGAGCAAAGGAAAGAGCAGAGGAAAGGAAAGCCGAACGGGAGTTAAAGGAACGTGACATGGAGTATCAGAAGGAAGTTAAACTCAAGGAGCTGGAATTAATGGGAGAACAGGGAGGAGTAGCATCCATGCCGGCTGGTTCGACAACTAGTCAGAACACCTGGGATGTGGGTAGGCATGTGAGGCTGGTCCCACCCTTCAATGAAAAGGAGGTAGCCATGTTTTTTTTTACATTTTGAGAAAGTGGCTCAAATCCTAAAATGGCCTGTGGGGTCTTGGACTATGTTAGTGCAAAGTGTTTTAGTGGGTAAAGCTCAAGATATATTTTCGGCTTTACCGATTGACAAATGTACACATTATGAGGAAGTGAAGAAAGCCATCCTCAAAGCCTATGAATTGGTTCCTGAAGCTTACAGGCAAAAATTTCGGAATGCCAGGAAGAGGGAGAGTGAGACCCATGTGGAGTTTGCCAGAATGAAGGAAACCATGTTTGATCAGTGGTGTGATTCGAAGGGGATTGGGAAAGACTTCAACCTGTTGCGACAATTGATCTTGGTGGAGGAATTCAAACAGTGTGTCCACGCGGACATTAAAGTACATCTGGATGAAAAGAAAGTACCAGAGTTGTATGAGGCAGCAACTGTGGCAGATGACTATGCCTTGACACACTGGATGGGGATCCACAAACCTAACTTCCCACCTAGAGTTCGCCAGGGGAGTTATGGTACATCCGGTGCGGATTACGAATATTCATGGGGGCGGCCTAGAGATGACTAGGAGGACAAATCTGATACAGCGACTTTTAGGGATCAGAAGACTACAGTTCCAAGGCAGACTTATCTTCCGGGGGGCTCGAGGCAGACCACGAGTTTTTCCATCGGGCCTACTTGCGCTTTTTGCAAGAAACCTGGACACTTGATGTCCCAATGTTATGCCCTGGAAAGGAAAAATCAGGAGCGGAGTCAGACTTGAACAACTCCGAATGCATTGGCAAATGCGAGAAATCGTCCTCGGAGGACAGTGCCTTGTGAAGGTTCCCATGCCAAAGTTACGGCATCACAGAACGACCTTGTTCAAGAGGGTTACAAACCTTTTATTTCAGAGGGGTTTGTGTCACTGGATGGAAACTTGACTAACCAGAGACCTGTTAGGGTATTCAGGGACACAGGAGCACATCAATCTTTGATGCTTGAGGGCATTTTGCCATTGTCAGAGAAGACGGCAACTGGTGTTAGTGTTCCTTTACAGGGAGTTGGTGGCTGTGTTAAAGCCCCACTTCATGTCTTCCATTTGAAGGCTGATTTGGTGTCAGGACCGGTCACCGTAGGGTTACAAGCCACTCTACCTGTATAGGGAATATCTTTTGTTATCGGGAATGATTTGGCCGGTGGTCAAGTTTCTGGTAACCTGATGTTTGTTGAAAAGCCTAGCATGGAAAATAACACTGTACAGTTAGAGCAGAAGATTCCGGGTACCTTTCCATCCTGTGCCGCGACTCGTGCTTTGGGTCGGAAGCGCTCTGAAGAGAAGAGGAAGGTACTGACGTCACGCTTTGCACAGGCACGTCTTGTCAAGTACCCAAAAACTAAGTGTCAGCACACACAAGTCATGGATGGAGGCAATGTTGGCAAGCTCTTTGTTGGTGGACTGAACTTCAAAACAAGGGAAGTTGTTCTGGACTCTGTCTTCGGCAGATATGGACCGCTCTTGGAAGTGCTGCTGATAAAAGACAGAGAGACGCAAAAGTCAAGAGGGTTTGGCTTTGTCACGTTTGAAAACACCAACGATGCCAAAGTTGCAGAAAAGGATTTGAATGGCAAGGATTTGGATGGTCGGACCTTAATAGTAGAGAAGGCAGGCCATGGGCGTCGAGGCGGCTACAGAGGGGGAAAACGTGGAGGTAGCTTCAGGAGTTGCTATGGCTCCTGGGGTGGGAGTAGTAGTTTTGGTGGTGGCCGCAGTCGAGATCACTATGGAGGCTCCCAGAGTTAAGGCAGATCCCGAAGGGATGGTTATCAGGGTAGTGGCCGGGAACACAACAACAACAACAACAACAGGCATTTTAAGGCCATTTTCCCTGCAAGAGCGGGGGTTAGCCTTGCGGTCCCCATGACAATGTTCTCCATTTTGCCCTATTTTCTGCATCTCCCCTTGTTAACCCCCTTGCCCACATTTCTTCTTCGACCATCTTTAGCCAAGTCTTTCTCGGTCTTCCCCGTCCTCTACTGCCTTCTACATTCATTCCCATTCAATGATCCTATTCGTAAGTTTGATGTCATTATTGTATTGAGAGTTTTGTTTCTGTGAAATTCATCCTCCTAAACTAATTTATATTCAGGCCCTTAACTCAACAGCTTTGCTAGAAACTTCCTGACTCGGGCTTGTTCGGCCGAGCCTGAAGTCCTTATTTTATGTCCCTCTCTCCTTAGTACATACAAGGAATGCACTAGCAAGTCATAATCTTTCCACCGTTTCAGCGCATTTTCCACTTTCTTCCTGCTATGCAAGCTTTGTTCCAGGAACTCGAGTATTTCCTGGCTGGGAATGCAGGAATGGCGTCCTGCAGGTAGGTCTGTCTCTAAACCAGTCAGTGACCCTTGATAGTCTTACCCATCACCAATACTTTCCTCATCATCGCTGTCTGGAGGTTCAAGATCCTTCTCCTTTGGTGTACTTGTACAATGTGTCAAGTCTGCTGCCATGTCGTCTCTCAAGGCTGACTTGGCATAATCTTCTGGCGCAGAGGAACGCTCCTTTGGCTCTGATGCGGCGGACGTTGCTTCACCTGTGGGAATGGATGCCTCCTCCTCAGTTGGTATAGGAGATCCAACCTTTTGGGGTGGTAAAATAGAGATGTGCTCAACTATTCCCCTTTCTGCGCCAACAGTGAGTGAAGTGACATCACCTGAGATGTCGGTCAGTGCCAGCAACTTTAATGATGCTTGTGTGTCTGGTTCCCTCTCTCTGTCTGTCCCACCGATGAACGCTACTTCAGAATCCTTTGAAACTTCGGTGTTAATCCTTCGGTTCAGAACTGCTCTTGTAGATGTTTCAATCCCTGGTTTATTTTGAAGCTTCGTTGCAGTTGTTATTATTGGATGCATTTTCTCAGGAACCAACATCACAGTATCATTTGGCCCTGTTAAGTCAGATACCTCTAGGTTGTTTATCTTTACCATGCTGGGTTTACTACCTGACGGTCTCCCTTCCTGTTCATTCTCCAAACTGTCTTTGGGTGGATCTGAGAGAGAAGACTCTCCATATCCTGTCGTTTGATGAATAGTTTCCTCTTCTTCTTCTTCCATTTCTTCAGATTATAATATATAATATATACAGTGCATTCAGAAAGTACACTACTCACAATAAGTTAGGAATAAGTTAGTTAGGCAGGTTCTTCGGTGTGGTTGATTTTGTGTATTAATTATGTTGAAAAACGTTGTTGGTCCTACTTCTATGGTTATTAATGAGTGTGAAAAACACAGCATTCTTGATTTAAATACCATAACCCTAACCCCTATAAAAAAATTAACTCACTCCCACAATGTCCCTAACTTATTGTGAGTCGTGTATTCAGACCCCTTCACTTTTTTCACATTTTGTTATGTTGCAGCCTTATGATGAAATCGTTTAAATTCATTTTTTCCCTCATCAATCCACACTCAATACGCCATAATGACAAAGAGAAAACAGGATTTTAGAAAGTTTTGCAAATTTATTAAAAAGGAAAAACTGAAATATCACATTGACATAAGTATTCAGACCCTTTGCTATGACACTTGAAATTTAGCTCAGGTGCCTCCCATTTCTCTTAATCATATTTGAGATGTTTCTACACCTTGATTGGAGTCCACCTGTGGTGAATTCAATTGATTGGACATGATTTGGAAAGGCACACACCTGTCTATATAAGGTCTCACAGCTGACAATGCATATTAGAGCAAAAACCAAGCCATGAGGTCGAAGGAACTGCCTGCAGAGCTCAGAGACAGGATTGTGTCCAGGCACAGATCTGGGGAAGCCAACAAAAAAATCACTGCTGCATTGAAGGTTCCCAAGAGCACAGTGGCGTACATAATTCTTAAACGGAAGAGGTTTGGAACAACCAGGACTCTTCCTAGAGCTGGCCGCCCGGCCAAACTGAGCAATCGGGGGAGAAGGGCCTTGGTAATAGAGGTGACCATGAACCCGATGGTCACTCTGGCTGAGCTCCAGAGATCCTGTGTGGAGATGGGAGAAACTTCCAGAAGGACAACCATCACTGCAACACTCCACCGATCTGGGCTTTAGGGCAGAGTGGCCAGACGGAATCCAAACAGTTCAATCTTGGTTTCATCAGACCACATCATCTTGTTTCTCACAGTCTGAGAGTCCTTTAGGTGCTTTTTCGCAAACTCCAAGCGGGCTTTCATGTGTCTTTCACTGAGGAGAGGCTTGCGTCTGGCCACGTCTAGCACTGAGGAGAGGCACGATTTTACGTGATGCTGACTTTTGACTTTTTGACCAAATTATTAATTTATCTTCTCCATATTCTCATAATAAAGCTTTGTTGAAAATATGATGACAAAACTGGGACCGTAAATTTAAATTTCAGGTCAATTGGATGAAAATTGATGATTTCATGTGACGTTGACCTTTTGACAAAATTATTAATTTGCGTTTTTTTTTTTTTTTTGTATACAACATCGAGGCTCGTGAAAGAGCGAAAATTTATCACACAGAAAGACAAACCGACACATAAAACATATAACATCGGGAGCGGTAGACAAGATGGGGAGAGAGGGGGAAGGACACAAACACAACATTTGAGAGCAGGGACCGAGAGACATCGAGACATCGAGAGATCTGTGGGAGGGAGAGGGCTTTGGGGATGGGGGGAGGCATGGGAAGGGGGGTGTGGGAGAGGTATAAAACATATGGACACTGCCAGGACTTCCAGGAAAGAAGTTGGAATTTCAAACAAGGTGGATCTGGGGTGAATTAGCAGGGGTACAAAAGATCAAGGTTTTGGATGGGGGAAGATAAGAGATGGTGGTGAACAGCTGTTTTAAAGACCTGGAGGGAGGAGTGGGATTGAAGGGGTGTGAGAGTTTGTTCCAGAGACGGGAGAAAAGAGGAATGAAAGAGTGAAGGTGAGCAGAGAGCCGAGATTTCGGCAGTTTAACCATCAGGGGGTTCCTGGCAGATCTTGTGCGACCTGTAGGAATATTTGGGGGACAGAGCACAGAGAGAGCTGGGGGAGCAAGGCCGGAGAGGAGTCGGTAGAAGACAGAAAGACCACCTACCTGCCTGCGGTGAGTGAGTGAAAGGCCCTAAGAGATAGCTTCATCGCGGGAGATTCCAATGATTCTGAAAGCTTTGGTTTCAACAGCGTGAAGCCGAGCTAGGTGTGAGGCAGGAGCACCAGCCCATAGGGGAGAACAGTATTCCATTGAGCTGCGGATGAAAGCCTTGTATGTCGTGAGGAGCTCAGGTGTGCCAAGGAAGGACTTCGCACGACGGAGGATGCCCAGTCGGCGACTGGCTTTGGGGGCCAGCTTGGAAATGTGGTTTTCCAAAGAAAGATCATGGCAGATAGTGAGACCCAAAAGCTTGAGCGACAGAACTTCTTGGAGAGGATTGTTGAGAAAGTAGATGGGAGGGTTGTCCAGTCGATCTTTTCGGAGAGACATAGCCAGAGTGTGAGATCTGTCAGGATTGAAAGACATGTTCCACTTGTTTGACCAGGCTGTGATTTTGTCCAGGTCTTCAGAGAGTGAGGAGGCTGCAGACTGCCGATCTGAGGGAAGAGGAATGGAGCGGCAGAGAGTGGAGTCATCAGCAAAGAGATAGAGAGGATTTTCCAGAGTCTGAGAGATCATTGATAAAGACCAGAAAAAGCACAGGGCCCAGAACACTGCCTTGGGGAACTCCAGCCGGAACAGGGAGGTGAAAATAAATATATATATATAACCTGAACAGGAAGGGGAGATGAGAGAAATCCATTCAGGGCCACACGTTGACTACGACCAGAGAGGAAGTCCACAAGCCATGCATGGAGATTTCCATGGATACCATAGGAGGAGAGTTTGGTGAGCAGAGCTGGGTGCCAGACCGTATCGAAGGCACGTGAAATGTCAAGGGAGACAGCTCAGATTTCCTGTTTGGCATTGAGGACCTCCATCCATTTTTGAGACAGCAGAAGCAGCATGTCCAGAGTAGAGTGACCTGGTCTGAAACCAAATTGATGATCAGAGATCAAGCCATTGGAGAAGAGGAAAGATTTCATATCCGAAGCTTTTCAAAGCTTTGAAATTCAGCTTTGAAAGCTTTGAAATTCTAAATTTCAAAAATTTGAAATTTCAATAAAGTTTGAAATTCCCGCCGAACAAAAAACGACTCCTGCGAACAATTGACGACGCTTCCGAACCCCCGCGCATGTTTGGCGAACTTTTGGAGCCTAAAATACGAATGTTGGACTTTGCCATTTTTTCGACATTCGCATCGTTCGCGTGTCCCGCGAAAACCCACCTTAAGATTCATCAAAGAACTGAACTATTTCTATCTCATTAACAATACATCGGAGTTTGTTGTCATTCCAATGCATTTTATTAATTAAGAGGACGAGGGACAGGTTTCAATTGGAATGCCCGCGATAACTCGCTTACTTAGAAGTTTTATACTTCTACACTTGGCACTGATGTGCTTGCCAATGGGGGGTGGGGGGTTGATATAGTACTAGTCACAACTTTCAATGACTAAATAATGATCCGTATATTACCAAGATATCGTTATCTAAATGGTGTAATGGGGGTGAGGTTGTAGTGCTATAAAGGGGTCGATGGGGGTCTAATGTAATTAATGCAACTACTCACATTCTGTGCAGACAAACAGACCCAAATCAGATACCCTCTCCTCTGTCGAGAAGAAAAAGTATTCCTCACAAAAAAAGATAACGCAATCAGCGAAGATATTTGAGGATTTTCACTTTTTTTCTTTTTTTACAGAGATTTCAAAGACAATAAAGAAGAACTTGTAATAAAAAAAAATACATATAATCCGGTTATATGCACCTTTATTTTTTTTGCAGCGATTCAAAGAATAAAGATCAACTCGGAATAAAAATATCAAAGCAAATAATCCGGTTAAATACACAAAAATCGTCACAATACCTGCACAAGATGTAACCACAGCAACCCTTGCAAAAGGGTTGACTACTCTTTAGAAACTCATCAATTGGCTTCTCAACAAAATGTTTTGCATATTTAATGTGGAGAAATGTGCAGAACCCTGAAAATAGAGAACGTGCAAGAACTCTCACTGGTGATAAATGTTTTTGTGCGTAAATAAACCCGATCGCTGACGAAAAACTTTGAACAAAGAACACTTTGGTGTTTTGGTGTACAAGTTGTTGATCTCCGATTGTGGCCAGTTCATAAATACACAGCGATACAGCAATACCGGTACTGCACATTGGTTCATAGTTTTTGAGTTTTTTCATTGGAGAGAGCGATGACTTCAGAATTAGTCGAACACTCCGTAGGTACTCTTTGCTTCTCCCGTTGCTTGTTATCTCCATATGCATGTGTCATGGATTCCCTAATCCCTTCGGTTCTGGAATAAGCACCTCAACTCGGACACTGTGCAAGAGGTTTATTGAGGGATAAGGATAACATGCATGGTAGATATATGGGCGCACAAGCTAGTCGCACCTTTTGGTCCTCACGCAGCCAGCAACCAACAACATCTCAAGGAATCACAATTTGTATTCTGCTTCATATACTTTTCTTCAAAGGACAAGGAACTCAAAACATTTCCCCAGTTTCAAAGATTGCAGCAAGGAGAAAGGCTCGGCAGGCCGGGAGCTGCTCATAAAAAAAGAATGTTGATGCAAGGGCAAAACAAAGATTTTGTCAACAGCTTCCCAAAACCAGACAGTCAGACGCTAGGGAGGCAAATGGGTTATATTGCCCCCAATTAGCCTGAGTTTCGAATGAAATCCCTTAAACATGTTTCAGAAGGTGCAACCCAGGTCTCAAAGTATCCACCTTCGTGTTTGTGTGATTGTGTGCGTGTCCAAAATGCATGTCTAGGTGTGTATGTTTGTGTTGTTGGCTGCTATCTCCACATGTGGGTGAGTATCTCCTGTGCGGTGTCTTCTCCCCCATGTGAATTAGTTTGTGTTTCTTTAAATTTGATAACTGATTGAAAACCTTCAAACACACAGCACACTTGTATGGTTTGTCCCCAATGTGAATGTGTCTGTGTTGATTTAAGGCTACTGGGCGACTAAAAACCTGAGAACACACAGAACACTTCTACGGTTTCTCCCCCGTGTGAATTAGGTTGTGGCTATTTAAGCTTGATGAATGACGAAAAACCTTCGAACACACAGCACACTTGTATGGCTTCTCCCCCGTGTGAATTAGGTTGTGGCTATTTAAGTTTGATGAATGACGAAAAACCTTCGAACACACAGCACACTTGTACGGCTTCCCCCCCGTGTGAATTAGGTTGTGGCTATTTAAGTTTGATGAATGACGAAAAACCTTCGAACACACAGCACACTTGTATGGCTTCTCCCCCGTATGAATTAGGTTGTGGCTATTTAAGTTTGATGAATGACGAAAAACCTTCGAACACACAGCACACTTGTATGGCTTCTCCACCGTGTGAATTAGGTTGTGGCGATTTAAGTTTGATGAATGACGAAAAACCTTCGAACACACAGCACACTTGTATGGCTTCTCCACCGTGTGAATTAGGTTGTGGCGATTTAAGTTTGATGAATGACGAAAAACCTTCGAGCACACAGCACACTTGTACGGCTTCTCCCCCGTGTGAATTAGGTTGTGGCTATTTAAGCTTGATGATTGACGAAAAACCTTCGAACACACAGCACACTTGTACGGATTCTCCCCCGTGTGAATTAGGTTGTGGCTATTTAAGCTTGATGATTGACGAAAAACCTTCGAACACACAGCACACTTGTACGGCTTCTCCCCCGTGTGAATTAGGTTGTGGCTATTTAAGCTTGATGATTGACGAAAAACCTTCGAACACACAGCACACTTGTACGGCTTCTCCCCCATGTGAATTAGGTTGTGGCTATTTAAGCTTGATGAATGACGAAAAACCTTCGAACACACAGCACACTTGTATGGCTTCTCCCCCGTGTGAATTAGGTTGTGGCTATTTAAGTTTGATGAATGACGAAAAACCTTCGAACACACAGCACACTTGTACGGCTTCTCCCCCGTGTGAATTAGGTTGTGGCTATTTAAGTTTGATGAATGACGAAAAACCTTCGAACACACAGCACACTTGTATGGCCTCTCCCCCGTGTGAATTAGGTTGTGGCTATTTAAGTTTGATGAATGACGAAAAACCTTCGAACACACAGCACACTTGTATGGCTTCTCCACCGTGTGAATTAGGTTGTGGCGATTTAAGTTTGATGAATGGCGAAAAACCTTCGAACACACAGCACACTTGTATGGCTTCTCCACCGTGTGAATTAGGTTGTGGCGATTTAAGTTTGATGAATGACGAAAAACCTTCGAGCACACAGCACACTTGTACGGCTTCTCCCCCGTGTGAATTAGGTTGTGGCTATTTAAGCTTGATGATTGACGAAAAACCTTCGAACACACAGCACACTTGTACGGATTCTCCCCCGTGTGAATTAGGTTGTGGCTATTTAAGCTTGATGATTGACGAAAAACCTTCGAACACACAGCACACTTGTACGGCTTCTCCCCCGTGTGAATTAGGTTGTGGCTATTTAAGCTTGATGATTGACGAAAAACCTTCGAACACACAGCACACTTGTACGGCCTCTCCCCCGTGTGAATTAGGTTGTGGCTATTTAAGCTTGATGAATGACGAAAAACCTTCGAACACACAGCACACTTGTACGGCTTCTCCCCCGTGTGAATTCGGTTGTGGCTATTTAAGCTTGATGAATGACGAAAAACCTTCGAACACACAGCACACTTGTACGGCTTCTCCCCCGTGTGAATTCGGTTGTGGCTATTTAAGCTTGATGAATGACGAAAATATTCAGAACACACAGCACACTTGTATGGCTTGCCCCCAATGTGAATGTATCTGTGTTTATTTAAGGCTACTGGACGACTAAAAACCTGAGAACACACGGAACACTTGTATGGCTTCTCTCCCGGGTGAAGTAGTTTGTGTCTATTTAAATTTGATAACTGATTAAAAACCTTCGAACACACAGCACACTTGTACGGCTTCTCCCCTGTGTGAATTAGGTTGTGGCTATTTAAGCTTGATGAATGACGAAAAACCTTTGAACACACAGCACACTTGTATGGCTGCTCCCCCGTGTGAATTAGTTTGTGTCTATTTAAGCTTGATGAATGACGAAAATCTTCAGAACACACAGCACACTTGTATGATTTGTCCCCAATGTGAATGTGTCTGTGTTGATTTAAGGCTAATGGACGACTAAAAGCCTTTGAACACACAGAACACTTGAACGGCTGCTCCCCCGGATGAATTCGTTTATGTATATTTAAATTTGATAACTGACTAAAAACCTTTGAACACACATAACACTTGTACAACTTCCCTCGTTGGTTGTTATCTTCATTCGCGGGTTTCAGCAGGTGCAACGCAGTCCTCCCACAACTTGATGTGTCCATCTCCATTTGATCCTTTTGACTTGATGCTGATAACCACAAAATCCTTACAACGCTTGTGCTGATTCTTCACAAATTTTGTCTCAATGTGGATGAGTCTGCAAAATCCTCAGGACACAATGAGCATGTGTTCAACTTCTCCCGAGTTTGTCCTTTGTGATGTTGAAATAAAACTGAGTAAGAAAAAAAGGAAAAACAGGAGAGAGAGAGAGAGAGAGAGAGAGAGAGAGAGAGAGAGAAAGAGAGAGAGAGAAAGAGAGAGAAAGAGAGAAAGAGAGAAAGAGAGAGAGAGAGAGAGAGAGAGAGAGGACAATTAGCATATTAAAAATCATTTACAAAAACCCTTTTTAATGAGCGATCATTCAAATTTCACCACCTCCCTACACCATAACAATGATACGTTCCACGTCGTGAATAACTTTTGAAAAATATATTCCATTCACGAAACCTCCGTGGAGTTGATTATTTCCCTGGTGATGATTAAAGGGCATTTACCAATCAATTTCAGATTCCCAAACAGAGGCACCAAGACCGTTCATTCAGCCGGCCGTGCAATGGGCTCCATTAGCCACAACACCGACAAGCCGATGGAACCCAGCACATTTGCCGATTGGGCTTAGCCCACGCCACAACCACAGACGTAATCCTTCTCACTCTCCCCTCTCTGTCTGATGCTGGCATCGTGACGGTCGGTCGCGTTTTCCGTGTGCACCGTGGAGGGAACATTCGGAGCTTTATTGAGCCTTTACCACATTGGGGGCAGGGGGGGGGAGGTGTTGTTAGACTCGGTGCTTCTCGAAAACCAGAAAAGAACAAAAACCAGAAAATTGTCTGAGCAGGTCAGACACAAGATTGTAGCCAAGCATGGACAATCTCAAGGCTACAAGTCCATCTCCAGAGACCTTGATGTTCCTGTGTCCACCATACACAATGTTATCAGGAATAGAGTAGCCAACCTCCTTGGACGTGACCGCAAGAGAAAACCTGATCGAAGATTGCAGCGAAGGATTGTTTCAATGTTGGAGAAAGCACCTATATCAACTGCCAAACAGATTCAAACTGACCTTCAGACACAAGGTACGACAGTGTCAACTCGCACCATTCGTCACCAACTTAATTAATTGAGACCCATGAAGACCCCACTGCTGCTGAGAGATTGACATAAGAAAGCCCGACTGGAGTTTTCCAAAACGAACCTGAACAAGCCTAAATCCTTCTGGGAGAATGTCATGTGGACAGATGAGATCAAATTAGAGCTTTCTGGTAAAGCACATCATCTCTATGTTAACAGAAAACAAAATGAAGCTTTCAAAGAAAACAACACCTTCCCTGCAGTCAAACATGGAGGAGGTTCAGTGATGTTTTGGGGTTGCTCTGCTGCCTCTGGCACTGGGTGCCTTGAATGTGTGCATGGCATCATGAAATCAGGAGATTACCAAGGCATTTTGGAGCACAATGTTCATCCCATTGTCAGAAAGCTGGGTCTCCAACGAAGGTCATGGGTCTTGCAGCAGGACTATGCCCCCAAAAATACTTCAAACAGCACCCAGGAATGGTTCAAGACAAAACGCTGGATTGTTTGTTCTCAAGTGGCCAGCAATGAGTCCAAATCTAAATCCCATTGAACACCTGTGGGGAAATCTGAAAACAGCAGTTGGGAGAAGACACCCTTCAAATCTGGGAGAACTGGAGCAGTTTGCACAAGAATAGTGGGACAAACTGCCAGTAGAGAGGTGTAGGAAGTGCTTGACTGCAGTTATTTTGTCCAAAGGTTGTGCTAAAATTTCTATTTTCTGATTTAAAGCGACAGATTAAGTTCTGAATCAAAAACAAATGTTCTGTAATATCAACAGTTAAATAAATAATAGTGGAGACCAAATAGTTTCATCAATTTCAACATATTTTTCGAGAAAACTGTGAGTTATTTGAAAAAAAGTGCAAGGGTGCCAATATTTTTGAACACGAGTGGACCATTATATTCAAGAAAGAATATCGCACAGATCACTGACAAAGAAAGAGCAAGCGAAGGCCTATTATATTATTCATGTGATCATCTGTGAAAAAAATGCCTCCATAAACAGAAAATAAAAGATAAAAGAAACACAGATTCCTTCCATGTTGATCGATGTCAAGGTATACATTCTTTGCCCAAAGTAAATGGCACTTACCACCATGGTGTGGAACTTTCTGGATGTCAAAGCAAACGCCTCACCAACTGCTCGCACCTATACGGTTTTCCCACCTGGAAAACATGCAATTCACCAGATGATGCATCATGTCATGCAAAACGTTAACCGAATGAAAATGTAACGGTTTACAAAAAATAGGATTCTTTATGAAATGGCCTTCCTTTAAAATCTCATGCACAATCATACAGGTTATATGATCAAATATTAACATGCATTATCAAAACTGCATTTTGTACGTACTTTACTTCGAATGACAAAGCAAATCTGTAATTGTGTTGAAAAAATAAACTGACTTTACAACAAATCTTGCTTGATATCCATTACCAAGGAACCTCCTGGAAATCTCGTGTTAATGAAGGAAAAAAAGACTCGTCTCTCGAAAGCGTTTGTACTGAGACAGAGTTTCCTCATCCACGTTTGTATTGTCTAATTTAATTTAAATATGAGATAAAAATGGAGGGGCATTGCACCGGTAAAGTGTAGCTATGTGTCTCTCTCTCTGTCTGTCTCTGTCTCTGTCTCTCTCTCTCTCTCTCTCTCTCTCTCTCTCTCTCTCTCTCTCTCTCTCTCTCGCGCCCCCTGCTGGCCGTTTGTGGTGGGTGTGGCGTCATGGCGGCTGTGAGCAACTGCTCTGTGGTGTAGTGAGTTCTTTGTGAGTTTTTCTCCTCTCCTGCCCTCCCCTGCCCCCCCTCCCTCTCCTTTTCCATCCGTTGTGCTTCGGCATCGTGTTTCCATCCGTTCTGTACCCTTGTCTTCAAGAGAGAGAGGATTGAGAGCGAGCCCATTTTGGGTGCGGCCTACTGGCTTTGACGACGCTTTGTAAGCCTTTTCTTGCGCTTATAATGCACGTTTATTATTTACTTTAGTTTGATTATTTAGGTTTGACACCTTCTTGTCCGGTTCGGACGAGGGGGGGGGGGGGGATTTCGCCGGTATGGCGAATACACGCTCTCGTTGCGAGGCGTTCGAGAAATTGACACGTAAGCATGCATTCGCATGTGTTCCGTCCGAAGGAGCTCCTACTGAGGACATTATCCTTGCCGTGGGATCCATCATAGGAGACGGTAATGTTCGTGCGGCGTCACGAATGAACCAAAAATTTGTTGTCTTCGTGTCAGAAGAAAAACTCGTCCATGACGTCGTTAGTACCGGTCTAACCATAAAAGGGGGCCATTACATTACGGTATCCCCTATGGATACGCCGGCGACCAAGATAACAATATCCAACGTCCCACCATTTGTGCCAGGCGAGAAACTCCTATCTGTTCTGTCTCGTTATGGAAAAATTGTTTCCCGAATCTCAATGATCCCGCTCGGGTGTCGCAGTGATCGTGTTAAACACGTGATGAGCTTTAGGAGGCAGGTGTACATGATCCTCCCGGATCGCGGAGCCGATACAGGTTTAAATATATCCTTTAAAGTATCGTTGGATGATCGAGAATACCACATGTATGCTTCCTCAGCCTCCTTAACTTGCTTTAATTGTGGAGAATTCGGACACGTTAAAAGATTCTGTCCTAAGGCCGCTTGTCCGAAGTGTGGTGAACCGGGACATAACGAAAGGGCTTGCAAAAAGGCCAATCCCTCCACCGCGCCTTGTGACACCCCGACCATGCTCGCTGACACCCGGACCGTATCTCCTGTTACCCCTACCGTACCTTCCGTCACCCGGACCGTATCTCCTGTCACCCCTACCGTACCTTCCGTCACCCGGACCGTACCCTCTGACACCCCGACCGCACCTTCGGACGCCCGGACCGTACCTTCTGACACCCTGACCGTACCTTCTGACACCCCGACCGTACCTTCCGTCACCCGGACCGTACCCTCTGACACCCCGACCGCACCTTCGGACGCCCGGACCGTACCTTCTGACACCCTGACCGTACCTTCTGACACCCCGACCGTACCTTCTGACACCCCGACCGTACCTTCTGACACCCCGACCGTACCTTCTGACACCCCGACCGTACCTTCTGACACCCCAACTGAGTCGTCTGTCACACCGGTGCTTTTCGATTCCAATGTGACGACACCCACCGATGCGACTGACACAACTAGCATTGCCCCCTTTCCCGAACCCATGAACGAAGAATCCACAGTGTTTTCTAAAAAGCGAAGAGCACCAGCGCCAAGCAGTTTCGCTGGTGCTGCAAAGCAGGCGGTCATGGGCGGCACCATTTCCGGCGCACACGTGTCCGAGTGCCCCTCTGACATTCCCTCACTAACTGAGAACATGGATACCGTTGCCAATGACACCAGTGAGTCTCATTATGTAAATGAGCCAAAAAATAAAATTTGTACCTCTCACCTGGAAGTTTCCGAGTGCGAAACCTCCAGTGAAAGTATTACCATTTCCGAGCTGGGAAATGGTTTTCCGCCTGCCCCCCCTTTAAATACCGAGCAGACTAAGGATTCAATAAACGCTCCCACTGTACAAACGGGGCCAGCAAATCTGAGTTTGCCGGGATCTCAAACCCAAGCTCCGACCCCAGAAACAAATATCCACCAAAGTGTTAACGAGTGCCCTCGGGAACACCTTGAGAAACTTGTGAAGGTGCCCCCAGACAAGACCGCGGGGGCAGCGGGTAATACCCCAGATCCTGACGACATGTTATCTGACGTGTCTGAGTCCGAAGATGACATTGAGGCAACCGCGCTGTCACAAACAATGACAGGTCACTCGCAGGTATCCCCTCAACTCGTTCTTACCTTCCTTAACGAAACGTATCGTCACCGCAACATTGTCATTAAAGACAATTTCCCTGACTTGGCTGCATTCATGTGCACCGCAAAGTCAATAATCAAAGCGCGTGAGGATTTTGACCTGACGAAATCTCAACTCCACAGGTTAAGAAAGTTTGTTACCCGAGCAGGTGCAGAGTGTTCCCAAGCACAGGGCGATTTCATTACCACGGAATGAAAAACATTTCCTTTGCGACCTTAAACATGAATGGTGGGGGTGCAAGCCACCTCCGTCAGGCCCAAGTCAAAAACTTGTTTGACCGTAAAAAGGCAAATGTTCTTTTACTACAAGAGACCCACATCACACCTAACGTAGAATATGACTGGTGCCAAACTTTCAAAGGGCAATGCTATTTTAGCAATCTGTCAGCCTCATCTGCTGGGGTTGGGTTTTTTCTAAAGCCAGGCCTAGCTTTCGAGTCTTGTCATTTTCAGGAAGTCATAAAAGGCCGGCTTATTTCCCTCCAGCTTGCACATCAAAACTTCCGCTGTACCATTTTCAATGTGTACGCACCTAGTGAGAGCAGGGACCGAAAGGCCTTCTTCACTTCCATGGTAAACCACCTGAAATCAGTTGATCTCGATCAATGTGTGTGCATTGGTGGTGACTTTAATTGCACCTTTGACCCTCCGAAAGACAGAAACTCGGCAGAACCCCACCCCGAGTCCCATGCGGACCTATCCCGTTTCTTTAAGACGGCCGGTCTACTGGATGTTTGGCGATTGCACCACCCCAACACAGTCCAGTTTACCTGGTGTCGATGTGCCAATGGCCGGGTGTCTTCGGCAAGACTCGACCGCTGGTACATAAATGTACCCTTTAAGAACGTCGCGGCCTCGTCAGGTTGTTTTCCGTCATTGTTTTCAGACCACCATATGGTAACCTTAGATCTTTCTTTTCCTCGACCCACATGCAGAAATAGTTACTGGAAGTTTAACGTTAAACTTTTAGAGGACAGTTTATTTACAGACTCCTTTCGTGATTTCTGGGCTGAAATGAGTACTAAAAAATCTTCTTTCTCCTCAATTAGCCTCTGGTGGGATAACCTAAAGGCCCAAATTCGAGTATTTTGTCAACAATTTAATTCGCACTGTACCAATGTAAAACATATCACGATGGCTTGCTTGGAAGCAGACATCTTAAGGTTAGAGAGCAAGTTGGCCAATGAGAGCAACCCAGTGAACTATCGGTTGCTACTCGAGAAGAAGGCCCAATTAAGGGATTTGATCCATGAAAAAGCAGCGGGCACACTAGTTCGGCTAAGAATACAAAATATAAAGGTTTCAGATACCCCAACTAAGGCTTTCTTTCACCTAGAAACTATAGAGAAACCAGCACGACTCATATCTTCGGTTTTGGACCCAGGGGGGAACATCCTAACAAATCCGAGTGATATAAGATTAAATATAATTGATTTCTTTTCTGAACTTTTCAAGGCCAAAACAGTTTCTCACGAAATGATGAATGTTTTGACCTCTCACCTTCCTTCCGTGGCTGAGGCCCAACGTCTGGAACTGGATGCTCCAATTACCCTTCCAGAGCTATCCGGTGCACTCGCTGAGATGGAGTCGGGAAAAGCCCCTGGCATCGATGGCCTACCGGCCGAATTTCTTTCGGCATTCTGGGACATTTTGGGCCCAGAGCTGCTCAATGTTCTGGATGCATCTCTTTTATCCGGAGAATTACCGCTCAGTTTTAGAAGAGCAGTACTCTGCCTGCTACCCAAGACTGGCGATCTCCGACACCTGTCAAACTGGCGTCCGATCTCGTTGTTGTGCACGGATTACAAACTGTTTTCCAAGGTCCTTGCGAACCGGTTGAAGACAGTTATCGGGGACCTGGTGTCACCTGATCAAAGTTGCGGCATCCCTGGCAGATCCATCTATGACAACATATTCCTAGTCAGAGATTTGTTAACTGGTAAATGTGTTAAAGAGGATTTTGGATTGGTGTTTCTTGACCTGGCAAAAGCCTTTGATAGCATTGATCATGAGTTTTTGTGTCATGTGTTACAAGCTTGCGGGCTTGGCACAAATTTTAGAGCCTACATAGCTTTGTTATATGCAAACATCTCCAGCCTGATCAAAGTTAACAACGAATTTTGCCCACCCATAAAGGTTCAGAGAGGGGTAAGGCAAGGTTGTCCACTTTCAGGTCTATTATTTGCCCTCGCCTTGGAGCCCCTCTTAATCGCCCTCAGAAAGGATATCCCTGGACTTGCCCTTTCTCCAGGACACCCACCTTTGACCCTGTCAGCTTATGCCGACGACCTGTGTGTCATTATAAAAAGAAAATGCGACAGTGACGCCATGGCAAAGTGTTTGTCGGACTTCAACCTTGCCTCATCATTAAGGTGTAATTGGGGGAAAAGCAAGGCTCTGTGGATCCCCTTTCCAAAAAACGACTTATCTATGCCACCGTTATTACCACCACCTCCCCTTCCTGCAGAACTAGTGTGGGCAAACGATGGCATCAAGTATTTGGGCGTCTTCCTCGGACCTCCTCAGTATGCCCAGAACAATTGGGACAGGATCATTGACCAGGTAGACGGGCGTTTGAGCCGATGGAAAAGAGCTCTACCCCACCTGTCCTATAAGGGTCGCGTGCTAGTTGTCAACAACCTCGTCACTACCCTTTTGTGGCACCGGTTCATCTGCCTGCAACCACCGGAGGTTTTGCTCCAAGCTATCCAGAGGAAACTGGTGGATTTTTTTTGGGGAGGCTACCACTGGCTTCGACCCAGCGCCATATGTTGTCCCTTGGCCGAGGGTGGTCATGGCCTAGTCGATGTGAAATGCCGCCTGTTGGCCTTCCGGCTCCGCTCCATCCAACGCTTGCTGTATGCAGAACACCTACCAGGAAAGCCCTTAGCCTGCTCCATTCTTCAACGAGCTGGGAGGCTCGGATACGGACAGGAACTTTTCCTGACCAACCTTCAACACACCGATACATCTCTGCTCCCAGTTTTTTATCAGAGCCTCTTGAATGCCTGGCAGGGCGTTTCGATAAGTCGCCAAACAGACTCGTATGGCACTAACATGTATGCACATGAGCCTTTATTTTTCAACTCACTTTTCCCCGATATCCCGAGGAGTCGCGACTTCTGCCAGCATTTTATAGTGGCCAACATCCTGAAAGTGTGTCATCTCCGACATGACTCTGGACAGGGATGGAAGCCTGCGAACGAGCTGGCGGACCTAACAGGTGTTCGGTCCAGGAGGCAAATCGAGAATATACTAAGAGCGGTGATCCGAAAGGGCCACCAGCTAGGCCTACATTGGACGCAGGACATAGAGGTCGAGCCCACAGTCCCAAAATTAGGGGTCACTTTTACCCCAAACGAGCTGCCCCCCATGAGCGCAGGGTCACCCCCCTTCCATGGCATGAGCAGCAAGAGTATCTATAGGTCTTGTGTGAAACTTCTTCTTGGGGACCCACCTCTAGCTGGGGTTACCCGGTGGAAAGGACTCTTGCCTCCCGGTCCCCCCTCTGAGCCTTTATGGGATACAATGTATGCTGGACTTATTTCTAAAAGAACAGGTGACCTTCAGTGGCGTTTGGCCCACTGGATTGTTCCTTCCAACGCTGTCATCCGTTTTTTTCCCCCCATTTCCGGCTGTTGCCCCTTTTGTCCGGCGAGGGAAGATTTGCTTCATGCTTTCATTAATTGTGAAAGACTTTCTCCTTTGTTTCATTGGTTAAATTTTATTTCCCATAGATTGCAGGTTACCTTTTCTTTGAAAGCTTACATCTTTGGCTTTCCTCCCAAAAAGGGAACCACATCCATTGTATTCGGGTTCCTAACCGCTACTGCTAAACTGGCCGTATACCTGTCGCGGAAGGCGAAGCTGGGCGGCAGACCCATGCAGGAATGCAGTATCATGGTGTTCTTTAGTTCATTGGTGTCAGCAAGGCTCAAGCTTGAATTTGGCTGTGTCCAAACGGCAAACGACCTTGCTAATTTTGTTGCGACTTGGTGTGTTGGAGGGATTTGTGAGGTCCAGGAAAACAAATTGTTAATCTCCGTATAATACAGTGCGGGTGTTTCTTATCGTGTGCTGTTTTTTTCTGGCATTTGCACCTTTCTGTTGCTGGGTTTGCAGTGCACCGTTTGTTTTTTTTCCTTTCGGGATTGCTATGATTTTACTGATTGCCCTGATTGATTGCTTTTGGTGGTATTCTTGTTTTATACTTTTATAATAAAAAGAGCTTAAAAGTCAAAGTCTCTCTCTCTCTCTCTCTCTCTCTCTCTCTCTCTCTCTCTCGCGCCCCCTGCTGGCCGTTCGTGTGTTGGGCGTGGCGTCATGGCGGCTGTGAGCAACTGCTCTGTGGTGTAGTGAGTTCTTTGCGAGTTTTCCTTCTCTCCTGCCATCCCCCTGCCCCCCCCTCCCTCTCCTTCCTATCCTGTGTACTTTGGCATTTTGTTTTCATCCGTTCTACACCTTTGTCTTCGAGAGAGAGAGGATTGAGAGCGGGCCCGTTTTGGGTGCGGCCTACTGGCTTCGACGGCGTTGTAAGCCATTTTTGTGCTTATAATGCACGTTTATTACTTACTTTAGTTTGATTATTTTTGTTTGATACCTTCTTGTCCGGTTCGGACAAGTGGGGGTGTTGAATTCGCTAGTATGGCGAATGCACGCTCTCGGTTAGAGGCGTTCGATAGCCTAACGAGGAAGCATGCATTTGTGTGTGTTCCACCAGAAGGAGTCCTCACTGAGGATGTGGTACTCGCAGTGGGGAAAATAATCGGGTGCGAGCATGTCCGAGCTGCCTCACGAATGAATCAAAAAGTTGTTATCTTCCTGTCCGAAGAAAACTTTGTTCATGACGTCGTGAGTGCAGGTTTAGCCACAGAAGGTGGTGTGTTTATGTTAGCGTCCCCCATGGATACTCCAGCGATGAAAATCGTTGTATCTAACGTACCACCATTTATATCAAACGATAAACTAATGTCAGTCCTTTCTCGTTATGGAACAGCTGTGTCAAGAATGTCCATGATCCCTCTGAAGAGCCGAGACGAGAGGATAAAACACGTCATGAGTTTCCGTCGCCAAGTTTACATGGTACTTCCCGATCGTGGTGACGACACAGGGTTAAATATTTCATTTAAAGTAAAATCCGACGATCGGGAGTATCAAATGTACGCCTCGTCAGCCTCACTAACGTGTTTTCACTGTGGAGCCTTTGGTCACGTTAAACGTTTTTGTCCCAAGGTTTCGTGTTCAAAGTGTGGGGAAAATGGCCACGCATACACCGATTGTAAAAAGGATAATACTCGTGTTCCTATTCAACCGATTGGAGTTAATCCTGTGAGTTTACCGGTTCCTGCTGTTCCCTCCTGCAGTGAGATGAACAATAGCAGCATCGATGCGCATATCCCGAGTCCAAAAAACGATCGCACTTCACTTCCTGTCACGGAAACCGAAGCGACCCCAACTCGCACAACCTTTGCTGCGATTCCCTCATGTAGTGAAGGAATGGAGGAGGACCCAATTATTGGTTCTAAAAAACGAAGGGCGTCGGTTGAAAATTTTTCTACCAGTAATCCTAAAAAGGTGGTATTGGAGAAGGCCAGTGTAGCTGAACACACACCTCAATGTGTTCCTAATGCTTCCATCGGGTTTGAAAAAAGGGATGGTGAATCCGGTGCTGCAATTGAGGAAAATATGTCGGAAAGTTCGTGTACAAACTCTGTGGACGAAAATTGCTATAGGGGTGAAATAAGTTGCAACGCTGAACACGTTGATAAACCCTCGAACGAACCATCACGATCATTGACATCAGTCACTGTGAACGAACAGACAGTGACTGACTCATCCTTCTGCAGTGCTGCTCTACCGATGCAGATTCAAAACTGTGTTACCGAGTCGTTCATCGATTCGGTAGATTGTGCTCCACAAGAGGATGAAACTGAGGCTTCAACTTCTGACGAGCACAAATATCACCAGGGCATCGTGGATTGCACAGTGGAGCTCTCCAGCGAATCCCCAGAGATACTGACAATTCCCATAGTGACCACGGAGGCCGACATCCTCGATCCTGGAGGGACCTTGTCAGACTTGTCGGAATCTGATGAGGATGAGGAGGTGCCAGAGTTGTCTCAGTCTCAGTTGAGTCAGCCAATGATATCTCCTCAACTCGTACTCTCCTTTTTGAATGAAACCTATAGACAGCGAAATGTAGTTATCAGGGATACATTTCCTGATTTAGGTTCATTTATTCAATCAGCAAAGGAAATAACAAGAAAGGGCAAAGATTTTCCACTAACAAGGTCACAATTTCACCGACTCAGGAAATTTATTACAAAAGCCAGTCTTGAGATTTCGCAACACCCAATTAAACCCTTTGATAAGGAATGAAGCAAATTACCTTTGGCACCTTGAACATTAACGGTGGAGGTGCAAACCCAAACCGCCAAGCTCAAGTGCAAAGTTTGTTTCGGCGCAAAAACGTCGATGTACTTTTACTGCAGGAAACGCACATCACCCAAAACGTAGAATATGATTGGTGTCGCGTTTTTGGGGGACAGTGCTTTTTTAGCAACCTGTCTTCCCTTTCGGCAGGTGTTGCTTACGTACTTCGACCAGGGCTAGTACCTGAGTCAATCCTCTTCCAGGAGATCATTAAAGGCCGATTCAGCTCTCTTGAACTGGAGGTTAATAACTTCCATTTCACATTATTTAATGTGTACGCACCAAGTGAGAGCACAGAACGGAAAGCTTTCTTTGCATCTGTGATTAATCACCTGCAGACAGTTGATCTAAACCAATGTATGTGTATCGGGGGTGATTTTAACTGTACCTTTGAACCTGCAATGGACAGGAACTCGGCAGAACCTCATCCCGAATCATGTATTGATTTATCCCTTTTCCTTTCTCGGGTGGGTTTGCTAGATGTATGGAGGGTATTTTTCCCCAATGAACCTCAGTTCACCTGGAGCCGCATCACCAGAGGAAGAGTGTCCTTCGCGAGACTCGACCGATGGTACATAAACTCACCCTTTAGAAACGCTATAGTCTCTCCAGATTATTTTCTGTCAATATTTTCAGACCATCATCTAGTAACCATGGGGTTTCTTTTTCCTCAGCCAATAAATAAAAGTGCATACTGGAAATTTAACACCAGTCTCCTAGAAGATGGTCTATTTAAAGAAGCCTTCCAAGTTTTCTGGGCTAATCAAATCCAAAGAAAGCCCTCTTTTTCTTCTGTTAATCTTTGGTGGGACAATACGAAAGCCCAGATTCGGGTGTTTTGTCAACAGTTTAGAGCAAACATTACAAATGCTAAGAATATAACAATGACTTGTTTGGAAGCTGACATTGTACAGCTCGAAGGTAAACTAGCTAAAAATAATAATGCAAGAAACTTCCAGTTATTACTAGAAAAGAAGACTCAGCTGAGAGAGTTAATCCAGGAGAAAGCAGCAGGGTTGTTGCTCAGACTAAGGGTTAAGAACTTAAAGGTTTTAGATACCCCAAGTAAAGCTTTTTTTCGTCTGGACTCTGTCAGCAAAGCACCCAAGAACATCCTTTCTGTAATTAATCCTGGCGGAACTGTCGTTGTTAATCCCAGAGACAGACGGTTATGTGTTCAGGACTTCTTTTCCAAACTGTTTTCAAAACAGGTCGTTTGTGAGGAAACAATGAGACTTTTAACCTCTCGCCTATCCTCGTTAACCGAGTCCCAGCACCTGGATATGGACTCGCCAATTACGCTCGAGGAGTTAACGCAAGCCCTGGCTGGAATGGACTCGGGAAGAGCCCCTGGAATCGATGGTCTGCCGGCGGAATTTTATGTGGAATTTTGGGAACTATTAGGTCCAGAACTGATGCATGTTCTTGAATCATCACTGACTCATGGAGAATTGCCTTTAAGCTTGAGAAGAGCGGTGATGTCCCTTCTTCCAAAGGCTGGTGATTTGCGACAAATGAAGAATTGGAGACCTGTTTCTCTACTATGCACTGATTATAAAATCCTTTCAAAAGTTCTGGCGAATCGAGCTAAAAGGGTAATTGGCGATTTGGTTCACCCTGATCAGAGTTATTGTATTCCAGGTAGATCTATGTATGATAACATATTTTTCATTAGAGATCTCATAGATGGCAACTGTGTGCAGAATGACTTTGGTATAATTTTTCTTGATTTAGAAAAGGCTTTCGATAGCATCGATCATGTCTTTTTGAACCATGTGCTTGAAGCCTGTGGATTTGGAGATAATTTCAGAACTTATATTGCTCTATTGTACAACAATATATTCAGTTTAGTTAAGGTGAACAATGAGCTTTGTTCTCCCATACAGGTTCAAAGGGGGGTAAGGCAAGGTTGCCCCGTCTCCGGCTTACTGTTCACCCTTGTAATGGAATCACTTCTCGTGTTACTAAGGAATAATGTTTCTGGAATGAGTATATCTCCTGATCATCCTCCAGTTGTTGTATCGGCGTATGCTGATGATGTTGCAATCATTGTTAAAAACAATAACGACATTGCAGCTCTGGCTAAGTGCCTACATTTGTTTGGTTTAGCTTCCTCGTTGAAGTGCAACTGGGAAAAGAGCAAAGCGCTGTGGGTTCCCTCTGTCAGGGACAGCGCATCTGGAATGGTGCAAGACCCGCCATTACACCTTCCTGCAAGTTTAAAGTGGGTGGATGGAGGTGTTCGCTATCTTGGAGTGTTCCTTGGATCCCCACAGTACAGCCAGAAAAACTGGGAAGGTGTCGCCGAACGCGTAAAGAAGAGATTGAGTAGATGGAGGAGAGCCCTGCCTCACCTTTCGTATAAGGGTCGAGTTTTGGTAGTCAAGAACCTCGTCGCCTCCTTCCTGTGGCACAGATTCATCTGCCTGCAACCACCAGAAGGCTTGGTGAAGGAAGTGCAAAGACAACTGTTGGAGTTCTTTTGGGGAGGGCATCACTGGTTACGGCCAAACGTTGTATGCCGTCCATTGGCCGAAGGTGGCCAGAGTATGGTCGACATCAGGAGCCGCATAATGGCCTTTCGGCTATGCACTGTGCAAAAACTTTTGGTGAAAGAACAACTACCAAACCATGTTTTGGCCACCCACATTTTGCGGCAAGCTGGTGGGCTGGGATATGGCCGCGAATGTTTCTTGGTCCTGCTTCAACAAGTTGACACATCTCCTCTTCCTGGTTTTTATCAGAGTGTGTTGAATGCTTGGCAGAACCTCACTGTGTGCCGTCAAGAAGACAACTACGATATTCATATGTTTGCACAAGAGCCTTTGTTCTGCAATCGGCTTTTCCCAAACATACCCAAAAGTAGGGACCTCTGCCAGCATTTCATAATTGCCGGCATCACAAAAGTATGGCACCTCCGGCAAGTTTCAGGTTGCGGGTGGAAATCAGCTCGAGAAGTAGCCGAGCTAGCAGGAATTCGGTCCGAAAGAGTGACTGCAAAAGTGTTGAGAGAGGTGATACGAATAGGGGTACGGCTGAGAGTATGCTGGTCCCATGAGCTCGAACCATTGCACGATGAGTGGATTTTTCCTGGGTTACTGGTGCACTTCAAGTTGGAAGACTTACCCCCGGTTAGCATGGGGATAAGCCCCTTTCAAGAAACCAGCAGTAAAGAGCTATACAAATCATGTGTCAAGTTACTGCTGGGGGATACGCCGCTAAATGGAGTAATCCGGTGGAAGAAACTGTTGCCTGTGGGACCCCCCTCTGAACCTGTATGGAATTCCATGTATAGCAAGCTCATAAGTAAAAGATCTGGTGATCTCCAATGGAGACTGATCCACTGGATAGTCCCCTCCAATAAGTTAATCAGCCATTTCTCTCCTACATCCACATGTTGCCCATTCTGCATATGCACGGAGGACGTGTTCCACGCCTTCATTAATTGTGTGAGATTGGTTCCTTTGTTTAGGTGCTTTAATCTTGTGGCACACAGAATGAGGGTTGTTTTCTCGTTGCGTTCTTTTATTTTCGGCTTTAATGCCAAGCCAAGCAAGGAGAATATATTAATGAGGTTTCTGGTCGCAACAGCCAAGCTGGCAATATATCTCTCAAGAAGGGAGAAATTGAATGGAAAACCTGCCGGGGAATGCAATGTAATGTTGTTTTTCAATGCCCTTGTGTCAGCAAGACTTAAACTAGAGTTTTTTTTCTATAAAGATGCAAACAATCTTGATGAATTCGCCAATACTTGGTGTCATGAAGGGTTGTGCGAGGTTCGTGAGAACCAACTGGTAATGTTGTTGTAGGTTGCATAAAGTTAATGGTTTATGTTGGCAAATTGTGTGCCGTGATACTTCTGTTACCTTTTCATTTCATTGCTTTTTCTTGCATTTTGATTGGTGTAAAGATATAAATACATTTTTGTACTATTTTGATAATAAAAGGACTTCAAAAGTGTCTCTGTCTCTCTCTCTCTCTCTCTCTCTCTCTCTCATCTCTCTCTCTCTCTCTCTCTCTCTCTCTCTCTCTCTCTCTCTCTCTCTCTCTCTCTCTCTCTCTCTCTCTCTCTCTCTCTCTCTCTCTCGCGCCCCCTGCTGGTCGTTGGTGAGTCGTGCGTGGGTGTGACAATCATGGCTGCTGTGTGTGAGGAGCTGTGAGTACTGTGTTGTGTTGTTTGCCTTTCCCATCCCCCATTTCACTCCCTCTGTGTACTTGTACGTGCTTGTGAAGTTTTCCCCGTGTTTTCCTTCTTTGTTGAGACAAGAGAGAGAAAGAGAGCGCGCACGGTGAGTTTGGTGCGAGTCCTAAAGGACCTTGTGTTCTTCGGGCCTGTGCTCTGCTTGCCGTGTTCTTCATCATCGTCGTTTATCGGCTCCCTTATTCTATTTCTTTTCATTTTACCTTCGCCTGCAGGTTTTGCTCGCGACAGGTTCTCTTTTGTTTGATTTTGAAACCGTTTCTTTCGTTTCATTTATTTTTTAGCTATGGCGAACGTTCGTTTGCACAATAGCAGGTATGAGTCATTGACTCGCAAACACGGGCTTATTGCTTGCCCGCCTGACGGAGTGAGCGTCGAGGACGTGGTAACCAGTATTGGTAACATTGTCGGCCTGGATAATGTCCTCGCTGCCTCCAGGATGAACCACAGAATCGTGGTTTTTGTATCAAAGGAACACCTCGTTAATGAGGTGGTGGAACACGGTTTGTCCTTATCCCAGGGCATTTATTTAAGTGTTAGTCCGATGGACACACCGGCGGTCCGAATCATTTTGTCGAACTTACCGCCGTTTATAAAGAGCGAGCACATTGTCTCTTCGCTTAATCGTTTCGGCACCGTCGTGTCCCGGATATCGATGATCCCCCTGCGACTTCGAGCAGACGCCTCGCTCCGACATGTCATGACCTTCCGGCGTCATTGTTATATTATCCTCAAAGACAACGCTCAGACGCTTAATGCGACCATGACGCTGTCGCTCAATGGTCATAACTATCAAATATATGTGTCGACCGAAACGACGACCTGTTTCATTTGCGGGCAACACGGACATGTTAAAGGTGCCTGCACGAAGGTAACTGTCCCCGTGGGCACGCCTAAACAGGCGGCACCGGGTAATGCTGTGGACAATCAGCCGTCGACATCGACAGCAGCAGTGAGAGATACCTGTACGAAGGTAACTGTCCCCGTGGGCACGCCTAAACAGGCGGCACCTGGTAATGCTGTGGACAATCAGCCGTCGACATCGACAGCAGCAGCGAGAGATACCTGTACGAAGGTAACTGTCCCCGTGGGCACGCCTAAACAGGCAGAACCTGGTAATGCTGTGGACAATCAGCCGTCGACATCGACAGCAGCAGTGAGGGATTCCTCCGTGAATGATGAAGGTTTCACTGTTGTTACTGCTCGGAAGAAGCACAAACGGCCGAACAATAATGACGAAGCAGCAACGAGGGATTCAAAAAAGATTGTGTTGACTGGAAGCGACAATGGACCCCTCACTGGGGTGGCTCCTTGTGTTACCGGCATAGCCTTACACAATAGATTTGCATCTCTAACTCCTGATGATGATAAAGAATTAATGAATCAGAGTGAAAGAGCTGCTTGTGATGACAATAATGGACCTACAGAGCCCATTTTAGCCTCCGCCTCTGCGGGGCGTGAGGAACCTGAGGAGGTCGTGCCTCAGAATGGCCTGGGCTGTGCGGACATGGAATGCACAGTTTCTGTCTGTGCGGGGCATGAGGCACCTGAAGAGGTCGTGCCTCAGAATGCCCCGGGCTGTGCTGACATAGAATGTACAGTCTCTGTCTGTGCGGGGCGTGAGGCACCTGAGGAGGTCGTGCCTCAGAATGTCCAGGGCTGTGCGGAATGTACAGTTTCTGTCCGTGCGGGGCGTGAGGCACCTGAGGAGGTCGTGCCTCAGAATGTCCCGGGCTGCGCAGACATGGAATGCGCAGTTTCTGTATCAGCTGGGCATGACGCACCTGAGGAGGTTGTGCCTCAGGATGTCCCAGGCTGTGCCCTCAAGACATATACAAGTTCTGTCGTTGAAACGCCTCATATAATTCCGGAGCGTGGCATGACCATAGCGGGTCATGAAGAGGTGAATCTCGCAACACCTGTTGCATCATTGTCTGATTTGCAGACGTGTCCAAAACCTGCAGACATTCAGGGGATGGCACACACAGCATCTGCTGCACCGGCACCTGCTTTATCGTTAGAGGGTGAGACTCACGCTGATCAATTGGACTATGACTCCGATGGAGCCTCATCCCTCACGTCTGGCATCAGCATCGAGGCTTGGAACGAAGTGTTGTTGTCTCATGGGCCGGAGGGTGACCCGGGCATCACACCTGCAGAAATTCTAAAATTCCTGAAAGACACTTTTCGGAAGAGGCGAGTAAAGGTGAAAGATTTCTTTCCAGACCTAAAAATCTTCATAACATCCGCGAAATATCTCGTCCTGAAGTCCAGCCAGTTCGGAGTTGGGGAACGAGAAGTATTCCGCCTCAAGAAGTACATCGTCAAAGCGAAGGAAGAGCTACAAGTAGACCAACCTTCCGCTATATAACCCCTTCCCCTTCTTCTTCACATGACCTTTTCTGTAGCTACCTTGAATATCAATGGGGGGCGGTCCCCATTGCGCAAGACCCAGGTGAAATTACTCACTGAGGAAAAGCATATTGATGTCATGCTTTTACAGGAGACGAGATGCACCTTCGTGCGAAAGCCAATGGCGAAGGTTGATGAACGGCCAATGGTTTTTCAGTAGCTTGGCTTGCCCTAGAGCCGGGGTAGCTATATTCTTCTCATCTTCTTTTTTCCTCCAAACTGACATTGTTTTTGAAGACATAATTAAGGGGTATCTAATTTCTGTGTCTTTCACCTTCAATGGTTACAGGCACACACTTTTTAATGTCTACTCACCCAGTGACAGCACTGACAGGGTCACCTTCTTCACACAGTTAGAAACATCACTCACTCATGCAGATTTTAATAATCTTGTTTGCTTGAGTGGGGATTTTAATTGTACTCTAGACTCTGCCATGGACCGGAACGGTAAAGAACCTCATCTAGCTAGTACCATCCCACTGGCAAGGGTTTTATCTAAAATTCTCTTTCGTTGATGCGTGGAGACTTCACAACCCCCTCATACGCCAGTATACATGGTGTCGCTGTCTTGACGGTCGGCTTTCCTTCGCTCGGCTAGATCGTGTTTACATAAATAGTAACTTTCTTAACATGATGGGCAATGTGCAAATTTTACCAATCGGTTTCTCCGATCATCACATGGTCACCTTTTCTCTTCTCTCTCCGATACGGAACTATGGAGCTGCACATTGGATTTTTAATGTGGACCTTTTAGAGGATCAAGCTTTCCTTAAAGCCTTCCGGGTTTTCTGGGGTACACTGCTTTTGCGGAAACCTTCTTTTTCTTCCCTCAATCAATGGTGGGATAATGCCAAGGTGCAAATTAAAACCTTTTGTCAGCAGTATAGATTCTTTTGTTCAAAAGATGAGTCTCTCTTTAAAAGTGTTATTGAAAAAGAAATTTTAGCTTTGCAAAGCCATCTGTCACCTTCCAACACAATGGAAACGAATCTTTCATTGGCCAAAAAGAAAGCTATTCTCAACAGGCTATGTGTAAAACAAGCTAGAGGTGCCATGGTTCGTCTCCGTGTGGAGAATTTGCGTCATCTGGACGTGCCTTCTAGTTTCTTCTTTCGACTTGAACACACTTCAAAGGGTAGCGAGCAGCTCACCTTGTTACGGACTGTGCAGGGCAATATGATAAAGGATCACAAGGGCATTAGAACCCTGGTTAAAGATTACTTCTCTGATCTGTATTGTAGGAAAGACATTGATGACGAAATGGTGCATTCTTTAACCGCGTCCTTGCCCACCTTGTCAGCTACTGCACGTCAAGAGCTGGACAGAAAGATAACTATGGAGGAACTGTTTGTTGCACTACAAGCCTTGCCGAATGGAAAAGCCTCTGGCTTGGATGGACTCCCCGTAGAGTTCTACAAAGCTTTCTGGGATCTCTTTGGGACGGAACTGTTGGAAATATTTTCTGACAGTTTACGACTCAACCAACTGCCACTCAGCTGCCGTAGAGCGGTGCTTGCCCTAATACCCAAGAAGGGAGATCTGCATCGGGTGGAAAATTGGCGTCCGATATCCTTGCTATGCGTGGATTATAAAATCTTTTCCAAGGCTCTCACCAACCGGCTCAGAGTCGTGATTGGGGAGATCATACACCCAGATCAATCTTACTGTGTCCCTAAAAGGTCAATTCACGACAGTATCTTTATTGTACGTGACATGATTGATATCTGCTCTCTCGAACAAAGAAATGTTGGTCTGGTGTTCCTCGATCAAGAAAAGGCCTTCGATGCCATCGATCACTTTTATCTTTTCTCTGTTTTACGGGGGTTTGGTTTTGGTGAATTTTTTATCTCTCACGTACAGCTACTGTATAATAACATTTTTAGTTTAGCAAAAGTTAACAACATTTTATGTCAGCCTTTCCCGGCTAGTAGAGGCATTCGTCAAGGTTGCCCTCTTTCCGGCCTCCTGTACTCCCTCGCGATTGAGCCTTTGCTCGTTCGTTTGCGCGCACGTCTTCCTGGTTTCGTTCCTCAACCAACTGCGAACCCGTTCAAGGTGATTGCTTATGCAGACGATCTTTGTGCAATCGTTCACTCGGATGAGGACGTCTTGGCCTTGGTCCAATGCGTCCATGAATTCAGTTTGGCAAGTTCGGCAAAAGTGAATTGGAAAAAGAGCAGAGCTCTCTACCTTGGTCCGCAAAATGGCGCCACTCCTCCGACTCTGCCAGAGCAACTCGAATGGGCATGGGATGGCGTTCTTTACCTTGGTGTCTTTCTTGGTACCGAAAACTTCATTTTGAGAAACTGGGAATCTCTCATAATTAAAACTGAGAGGCGGCTGCTAAAATGGAAGGGCTTACTCTGCCAACTCTCCTATCGGGGCCGAACCCTCATTATAAATAACCTTGCAGCATCGATGCTTTGGCACGTTTTTATGGCCCCCCCCCCCCCCCCCTCGCAGCCCCCGGATTTTATTCTTAAAAAACTGCAATCTATTTTTATTGACTTCTTTTGGGGGGGGAAGCACTGGCTCAAACCTGGTGTGTTAAACCTACCCGTTGCTGAAGGAGGACAGGGTCTGATTGCCATTACCAGTAAAGTTATGGCTTTTCGCCTCCTGTCGCTTCGTCGACTGCTGTACACAGACGTCCCGTGGAAGGCATTGGCTCACTGCCTGCTTCGGCAGGCAGGGAGACTCGGCTACGATCAGGAGCTGTTCCTTATTGGCAGCAAGAAAGTCGATATGGCATCAGTCCCCCTGTTCTACAGGAGTGTGCTGGAGGCATGGCAGGCGGTTACCGTTCGCCGTGATAACAGTAATTATTCCCTTGAAATGTTCTTAAACGAGCCAATTTTTTTAAACCCCATTTTTGAAGGGGTCTGCAGTGATCGTACTTTTATGCAAAAGTTTATTGATGCTGGATGCACCAAGGTTAAAGATTTTAGAACCCCTCCTCCTTACAAGTGGAAACCAGCTGCTGACGTCGCTGTTGCCACTGGAGTTAGGTCCATTCGGGTCATTGGGAGGATATTCTCCGTGATTCTGCGCTTTTTCAAGCAAACCAAGCTAAAATGGGCTCCACAGGTGGAAGCTGGCCCTCTCTCATCCCAACACCCCTTTCCAGAGCTTTTGCTTCTTTTTCAAGGTTTCACCTCCTTTAAGTTGATGGAAAAATCCTCTGTTTATGGCATGTGTGTCAAAACCCTTGTTTCTGATAGACCTGCAGAACCACAAGCGCACTGGAGGAGAATGCTCCAGACTACTCATTCTACTTCGATAAACTGGCTTGTTATGTACAAGGTACCCATTGCCAAACGCTCCGGGGACTTGCAGTGGCGATTGGCACATCACATTTTACCCTCAAACGTTTTGATACACCGAATGTGTCCACATGTCCTTGAAAAGTGCCCTTTTTGTGATGCCCAGGAAACTCTTTTTCATGCCTTTGTTGGATGCCCAAGATTGACACCACTTTTTACTGTTTTATCGCATGTCATTCAAGGGTTGGGGTTGGTTTTTACACACTGTGTTTTTATATTTGGTTTTAGTATTAAACGCAGATGTAGGCACGAATGTTTTTTAGCCAACTTTTTAATTTCTGAGGCAAAACTTGCTATATATGTGTCCAGGAAAAGGAAAATCCGGAACAGTGTTGTTCCAGTGGATGACGCTGTAGTCTTTCTTAGGTCATTGGTGTCGTCTCGGCTGAACCTGGAATTGTCTTTTGATAACTGTGGGGACTTCCAGAAACGATGGTGTGTTCGGCGTTCCTTGTGCAGTTTAACTGACGGAGTCCTTACATTAAACTGGTAATATAGCATTGCTCTCTTATTTGGTGTAATGTGAAATGCTTCGAAATGGTACCTTTTTATGACTGTATATATCAACTTTATTTGCTGTCTGTTTTGATTTGTAACCATGGTTTTCTTTTTCTCACTGTCTGTATTTGTAGAAATGCTCTCATGACCTGTAAATATTTTTTGTTTTACCTGTCTGCATTGGTGGAAAAGGTTTTTTCCTTCAAAAAAAGGAATGAAATCTCTCTGTCTCTCTCTCTCTCTCCCTCTCTCTCT